>NC_134701.1:30280000-30402500 GCF_043290135.1 Rhipicephalus microplus
TAGAAAAATCTTGCTGAGGGTTGGTAAGGACAAGAAATGAAAGTACTTGTGAATACTTTATTTTTTTTATTCTTTGTTTGAATGTATACAATGTGCATTTGTTACTGAATACTGTGCTTGAACATATGTACCTGCCTTGTGTTATGATCTTGGCATTGGCATCTGTTTATAGGCATAATTTGTAAATTTGTGCGCACCATGATTTTTTTTATTTGTATCGAGATATGTATACAGGTTGCACACATATTGTGGCGGCTGTCGTGTTTGGTTTTTCGCGCATTCATTTCAAATGTGTGCACAATGAATGCCTAACAATCTTTGTATTTTTAGGCACGTTGTCGGAATAGATTATAATGCAGTTTACAACATAATATTTTTATAACAAACGAGCTGCGTTGTAGTTTGCTTGTGCACATTTCACTACAGGCTACAGCTCTGTCGAGCCTATCGCTTCGCATAGGTGCTTTACCTTATCAGTGGAAGGTAGAGGAGGTAGTTCTACTTCTCAAATCAGCTTAGGAAAACCAACAACCAACTATCGCCCCATTTTTCTTACCAGCACGTGCTTCTAACTATTATATATTACTTCGTAATCAGAAGCATCTTCAATTTTCTTGAAAATAAAACCTTCTTTTCGCCTTCAAAACACGGTTCTAGGAAATCGTAATCATGTGAGACTCAACTCGTACCTTTCTCTGATGTAATTCTTGATCGTTCATCATCCGCTGACAGCATTTGTTTTAGATTATGCAAAAGCGTTGGATAAAGTGCGTCATAAACTTCTCATCCACAAGTTACGGAACAACTTAAATCGCGACATTAACCTATTAAAATAGGTTGGATGCTTTCTTGCTAATCGCTTACAGTACGTTACCGCCAACGTCTACAATTCATAAATGTGCCATGTTACCTCAGGAGTGCCCCAAGAGTTGGTATTCGGTCCTTTGTTGTTCCTAATATATATTATTGACCTACCCTCTCAAGTAACTTCTAATATCCACCTTTTTGCTGTTGATTGCGATAATTTTACAGAAATTACTTCAGACGACTATTGTTATCACCTACACTTCGATTTAAATATAATATCTAACTGGTGCAGCTTGTGGCTAATGGAACTAAATATTAACAAATGTAAAGTTAAGCATATAGTAAGGTCACCTATCTCTTCTCGGGTATACTACTCAAATATTCTCCCTTGAGATAAAGTAACCTCGTACAATACTTAGGAATTCATATCACATCCTATCTTACTATACGCGGGGGCTTGTAATAGTGCAATGGTGACTGCCCCGTACTCAAGCCAGGGTGTAGGAGGGGAATACCCATCTTGACAAACAGAAGTTTTTTTTGTTACCTCGTTGAACGCGAGCAAAGGTTCACCTTGAGGTAGGCGTGGAGGCAGCATGGTCCTCTGGCGTCGTCGTCCGCACAATGAAAATTCGGCGAACGCCTTCCTGAAACCACGTGCCCACAAACTACACGCTGGTGGAAGGGGGGTGGGGTAGACGTAAACCATTTTCGAAGGCTCAGCCGAGGTTCCAACGAGGGAGAATGAGCCTTTTTCTGTCTGCAATGTCTACCCCCTTCATCCCACCTTTTTTTTCCCTCAGGAGTCGGCTTGACGGAAGAATAATCATTATTGCGGGAGCAGGTTTTTCTTGCTGGAGTGCCGGTGTGTGGACAAGTGTGGAGGAGTCAGAATTGTGCACGAGTTGGATACGCGGCACGATTCCGGCACTGCTTTCGGCAGAGATAACCACAGCATGCAGCCAGTGACCCAGTGCTTCCATTTTGGGCTCGCTCGCTTCATATAAGGCCTTATGCTGTCTACGTCTCATCATATTTCGGTTCTGGTTTTACTGCACATTTGCTATTGAACATTCTTTTTTTGTGTGTATTCTCTTTCTATGGCGTGCCTGGGTTTTCCATTCAGTGGTGTTGTTACCGATGAAACGGGCACACGGCAGAGGTTTTTCTACATGATTTATTTCATTACAATAATATAGTGAGATGAGCAATGCGTGCGTGTGGGTGTGTCTATCCTCTGTATATGTAAAGATTATTGGATCTTGTGGTACCACTCAAGCCTCGTGATGTTTTTCAGGCCACGTGCAGTAGTTTATTCGTGTTTTAGGCCCGTAAGTTCTTACCGAAATATTTTGAATTTCTACTTGAAGCTTATCGGCGAAGTGATTGCCGGGCATGTGTTGCAAATGAGTAACGTTTTATTTCGAATCAACTTGACCTTATTATAATTTTTTTTGTGAATGCGAGAAACTTAGGGGGAGGAGTGGCTTTACTGTTAGTACCCTTAATTCCACGTTTTCGCCGGGCCGCCTAACATTATCTTTGTTTTCTTCGGGCCTCTCTTTATTCATACTTTAACGTGTCTTTCTTTTACATCTCCAGATTTTCTTTCGTGAATAATCGCCGGCTTCACTAAAAAGCGCGATATTGTCCGCAAAACTGAAGCTTAACAAAGATGTTATACGTTAGGCCTTACTATTTTGTTTTCGTTCTAGTTCTTTATTATTATGAAAGTGCCGCGAATACAATTCAAGAGATTCTAACTCTTTCTGAGCGTATTACCGATCATGACTCTCTTGCTTTTCTTGAGGCATGCGGTGGTTGTGAGATCGTTTAGAAGCATGTAATAAACTGTTACTTAGCCTAGGCTACTACGAATATAAGTATTGCTGTTGGCACTTTCTTTTATTATATTGGTACTTATGTCGTTGCCGTAAGCGTCTGCTTATATGCAATCGTCCGTGTTTTCTTATTTATTTATTTAAAAATACCTTACAGGCTCTATTACGGAGCATAGAGTAAGGGGGGTACATAGGAAAGAATGCTAGTGGGTGATACTTCTGCCACAATACAGTTATTATATATATATATATATATATATATATATATATATATATATATATATATATATATATATATATATACAGTATAAAAAGAGGTCGACAAACGTGCGAAAAAACACTAGTTTTACTAACGTTTCGGCAGGTGGGCCTGCCTTCGTCGGAGTGAATGGTTACACATGGCACACAGGGCACATATATAAGCCGCTTCTTTGCGTATCACACGGCTAAGTCATTATCAGTAGTATAGGAAACAAGATTATATATCACCAAAGGTACGTGGCTATAGTGTATATACAGCTGAAAACGCGTATCATTATACAATAGTGAATTGGCACGTATTAGATACCCTACAACTAGTGTGGAATGAAACAGGTCAGCAAAATAACAAACTGCGCACGCAGTAGCTCACTCGGTCATACGTTCTGCGGGATAAACACAGCCTAAAAACATTCAGTAAGCCTTTAAAAAAGAAAAAGAAGTTTAGAGAGATAAACAAAATCACAAAGCAGGCAGAGCAAAATGAATGCGAGTAAATGATGAAGTGACAAAGGCCACCTACATTATGTAGGTAATATTTGACAATAGGCCAACATCGTGCGAAGAATATACACTTGTCAGTAAAACAAAAAAAAGCGATTTACTAAGGCAATATGCAAGTAAGCGTACCCGGGCTCTCGTTCATGCCGGCAGATAGTGTTTTGAATTTATGAATTAAAAATGACTCTTTTACTTCGCGTTCATGGTGTGATTTAAAACCCGGAATCGGGTTTTAAATCACACCATGAACGCGAAGTAAAAGAGTCATTTTTAATTCATAAATTCAAAACACTATCTGCCGGCATGAACGAGAGCCCGGGTACGCTTACTTGCATATTGCCTTAGTAAATCGCTTTTTTTGTTTTACTGACAAGTGTATATTCTTCGCACGATGTTGGCCTATTGTCAAATATTACCTACATAATGTAGGTGGCCTTTGTCACTTCATCATTTACTCGCATTCATTTTGCTCTGCCTGCTTTGTGATTTTGTTTATCTCTCTAAACTTCTTTTTCTTTTTTAAAGGCTTACTGAATGTTTTTAGGCTGTGTTTATCCCGCAGAACGTATGACCGAGTGAGCTACTGCGTGCGCAGTTTGTTATTTTGCTGACCTGTTTCATTCCACACTAGTTGTAGGGTATCTAATACGTGCCAATTCACTATTGTATAATGATACGCGTTTTCAGCTGTATATACACTATAGCCACGTACCTTTGGTGATATATAATCTTGTTTCCTATACTACTGATAATGACTTAGCCGTGTGATACGCAAAGAAGCGGCTTATATATGTGCCCTGTGTGCCATGTGTAACCATTCACTCCGACGAAGGCAGGCCCACCTGCCGAAACGTTAGTAAAACTAGTGTTTTTTCGCACGTTTGTCGACCTCTTTTTATACTGCATTTTCCACCGGATCCATTGAATATCACCCCACCATATATATATATATATATATATATATATATATATATATATATATATATATATATATATATATATATATATATATATATATTGTTACGACCTCAGTAGGCGTCTGGGGTTTTATTGATACACGGTTCGAGGGACGAGCCGTATCGGCGCAGGCAGATGATGATGATCTTCTTCTTCCACACCCCTTGCTTCTTTTTCCTTCTTCGTCCGGCACATACGTGGCGTAACATTTCCCCCCTCGCAGACAAAGCGCGCCGCGCGTTTCATGCAGTGTCGCGTTGACTGAAAGGCTTCAGGCGAGCGACATGCGTGACCTCTGTCTTTCTGGAACGTCTCCCGCTAGCTGTAAGACGTGCGATGCGGTAGTCGACTGCGCTCAGGCGGTCAAGGATAACAAAAGGTCCGATGTAGTGCGCGAGCAGTTTTTGGCACAAGCCACGTTTGCGTAAAGGCTTCCACACCAACACGAGATCTCCCGGAATATATGTGGCCTGCCGGTGCTTGCTGTCATAACGAACTTTCGATCTGTCTTGCGAGGCTATTGTACGTAAACGAGCAAGACGACGAGCTTCTTCGGCGAGACAAAGAGTTTCTGCTAGGGAGATTTCTGATTGGTCCCGATCAGAGAAGGAAAATATTGTATCCAGAGTATAACGGGGGGGGCGAACATAGAGGAGGAAGAACGGGCTGTAGCCGGTGGTCTCATGTTGGGAAGTATTAAACGCGTATGTGACGAACGGCAAGACATCGTCCCAGTTCTTGTGGTTCGAAGCAACGTACATAGAAAGCATATTCACCAGTGTTCGAATTGTTCGCTCGACGAGACCATTCGTCTGCGGGTGATAAGGCGTCGAGTGTCTGAGCTCTGAGCCACACATACGGAGAAGTTGTTCGACAACGTCTGCCGTGAATTGACGTCCACGGTCACTTATGATGACGCGAGGGGGCCCATGACGCAGTATGATAGAATGGAGAAGGAAGGACGACACTTGACCAGCAGTCGCGGATGGCAGGGCAGCAGTCTCGCAGTACCGAGTAAGATGGTCAGCACATACCACAATCCATCTGTTGCCTTTCGATGAACGCGGAAAAGGGCCCACCAGGTCAATGCCAATTTGTTCGAACGGAGAACTGGGAGGCGTCACAGGTTGTAGATGTCCGGCCGGAGCTGCTGAGAGAGATTTGTGCGCCTGGCATTGCGCACAACTGGCCACGTACAACTCAACTGACTGGCGCATACGTGGCCAGTAGAAGCGTTCCTGGGTACGATGAAGAGTGCGCGTCGTTCCGAGGTGACCTGAAGTGGCGTCATCATGCATGGCGTACAAAACAGATGACCGTAGTGCCTCTGGAACCACCAGCAGGAAGCGGGAACCGGTGCCGGAGATGGATTTCTTGTACAGTAGACCATCACGGACGCAAAAGCGGCTTTCCGGAGTGGATGCTTGTGCGATCACGAATAACGGATTCAAACTCACGTCCTTCCGCTGCTCAGTTTCAAAGGTGGCCTTATCCGGGAACGCTGGTGCTACGGACGCAATCAGATGATCGAAATCGTCAGCGTCGCAAACTGTAGCATCAACTGGCATCCTTGAAAGGCAGTCTGCGTCCGCGTGTTTCCTGCCGCTCTTGTACGATACCGTGAAGTTGTACTCTTGCAGCCGGAGGGCCCAGCGTGCTAGACGGCCTGACGGATCCCGAAGGTTGATAAGCCAGCACAAAGAATGATGATCCGTAACTACTTGGAAAGGACGACCGTATAGGTATGAGCGGAATCGCTGCACAGCGAAGACGAGTGCAAGGCATTCTTGTTCGGTCACAGTGTAATTGCGTTCCGGCTTACTTAAAGTACGACTGGCATATGCGATTACGTGTTCCACTTGATTACATCGCTGTATCAGGACTGCACCTATGCCAATGCCGCTTGCGTCGGTGTGAACTTCAGTCGCCGCAGAAGGATCGAAGTGCCGCAGGATAGGCTGCGACGTGAGCAAGAACTTCAGTTGGTTGAAAGAAGTTTCACAATCAGGAGTCCATTCAAAACTAGCACCTTGGCGGAGAAGACAGGTCAGTGGAAAGGCAACTTCTGCAAAGGCGGGAATAAATCGGCGAAAGTAAGAGCAGAGGCCCAAGAAGCTCCGAAGCTCCTTCACTGAGCCAGGTGGTTTAAAAGCTCTAACAGCCGCCGTCTTATTCGGGTCGGGCCTGATGCCATCCTTGTTGACGAGATGTCCCAGCACCAGTGTTTGTCGAGCTCCGAAATGACACTTCTTTGCATTAAGAACCAAGCCAGCATTTCGAATACATTTCAAAACCAGCTCTACCCTTTCGTTATGTTCACTGAATGTACGCCCGAAGATAACAACGTCGTCAAGATAACACATACAGATGTTCCACTTCAGGCCGCGCAGAATGGTGTCCATGAATCTTTCAAATGTAGCGGGCGCGTTACATAGACCAAAAGGCATCACGTTAAATTCATATAGTCCATCCGGAGTAACGAAAGCCGTCTTTTCTTTGTCCATTGAATGCACAGGTATTTGCCAATAGCCTGAGCGTAAGTCTATGGACGAAAAGTAGGATGCTGAATGGAGGCAGTCTAGAGCGTCATCAATGCGTGGGAGAGGGTAGACATCTCTCTTTGTGACGGAGTTTAGACGGCGATAGTCCACACAGAATCTCCAGGTACCATCCTTCTTTTTGACTAGAATCACGGGAGCCGCCCAAGGACTCGATGATTCTCGAATGACACCCTTCTGCAGCATATCACGCACTTGTTCATCAATTATCTTGCGCTCAGACGGCGACACTCGGTAGGGTTTCTGGCGGATGGGCTGTGCTGTTCCCGTGTTTATCCTGTGGAGAATCCGAGACGCGGGAATCGAGGGCGCATGGTCATGGGAAAAATCGAAAATCGCCACGTATTTCGACAAAACGTCCAGAAGCATGCGGCGTTTGTCAGTAGTAAGTGACTTGTCGATCATAGGTAAAAGTTTTGAATCGGCCGTAGAAGTATTGGCTGAGGCCCCACCTGGAGCATCACTGAGGGCAGCCACTGCCATCGGTGAGTATGTTTTGAACTTGGCAAGCTTCAGTCCTCCTGGTAGAACCACCGACTCAGCTGAACAGTTTACCGCCCATAGTCCTGTGCGTCCTTGAACGAGTGACACTATGCAATGCGGCACCAATGTGTTCTTCTTAATGCAACTGAGATGAAAGGGCTCCACTAATGCGTCGAACGCACTGTCACTGTTTTCAATGCGTGAAGAGTATACAGGAACACAGACTGCAGAGAATGCCGGCACAATGCTATCTTCACTGACCCGGAGCGCACCGTGCTCCCTGTCTGAATTCTCTAATAGTTCTCCAGGGGCAGCATCACATATGTACACCTCTCCATTTCTACAATCAACAGTGGCGCCACACATTCGAAGGAAGTCAATCCCCAGGATTATGTCGTGTGTGCTCCTTGGAAGAATCGTAAACTCTGTGACAAACACTTGATCACCCAAGCACACTTCTGCGGTACAGACACCAATGGGACACAGCGAGTTACCACCAACGCCACAGAATGTTGTTGCCTTCTCCCACAAAAACATCACCTTTTGTCCTAAACGGTGTTTAAAAGCAGCACTCATAATCGAAACTGTAGCACCAGTATCCACCAAAGCCATCGTACACACACCATCAACAAAAACTTCTACCTTGTTCTTGAACATCAACACAGACGGGGGTATTTCGTTTTGCAGCAAGTCACCAGCGACCTCACCCCCATCGGCCGCACTGTTTAGTTTTCCTGATGTGGTGACGATGGGCGGCGCCGTGGCGATGGAGACCGGTGGGATCGAGGCGCAGGAGGTGGCGTCACACTTCGATCAGAGGCAGGGGAGTTGTTGCGCCAGTGTCCGTGCCAGAAGCTGCTGCCGGGTCTTGAGTCGGTGGGCCAGTGTCCTTGAAAAGGTGGGACAGCAGGTTTATCGGTCAAGCTTGTCCACTGATCATAGCGTGGTATGCGCGAACGATCGCAATACCTCGATATGTGACCAGTCAGACCACAGTTGTAGCACACAGGCGCAGGACGAGGTCGTCGCCGTTCTTCGAAGTGTTCACGTCTGCGAGCGTTCGCGTAAGCCCGAGATTCAATGAAATCAGTTGTCGGTGGGTGGTATGGGCGTACGGAACGGAAACGTTGAGGGTACTGTGATCGCTCGTAAAAAACCGGACTTGACTGCTGAATACGCCGAGGCCCTGCAACCTCCGTTGCGTTGACGGATGGATGTTCATAAACTGTAAGCTGTGGGGCAGTGGTGTCCTGCGGGAAATAGGATGGAGACGTGGCAGCTGCCCGTTCACGTGTCATTTCGCCATGTCTGAGTAACTCTTCCCGAACAATTTGGCGGATGGTTGCCGAAAGGTCACCAGTTGAGGCCGCTTCTATGCTGGCTACTGAGGTGACATTTGCCAGACGACCAAACTTAGGCGCTATTCTGCGCTGCTTCAGGGTTTCAAACGTGCGGCAGTGCCGTACAACGTCAGACACTGAAGTCAGGCTTTCCCTGCTAATAAGGAAGTTGTAAACATCTTCTGCAATTCCCTTCAGCAAATGCCCCACCTTGTCCTCTTCCGACATGCTGGAATCGACTTCCCTACACAGCCTCAAAATCTCTTCAGTATACACGGTGCAGGTCTCACCGGATAGCTGGGCCCTCTGTGCAAGACTCTGCTCGGCAAGCTTCTTTTTTGCAGCTGAGTTGCCGAAACACTTCTTGATTTCTTCAACAAAGCGTTCCCATGTTGTCAGAATATCTTCATGGTTCTCATACCAAACGAGGGCAACATCAGTGAGGTAGAAAACAACGCGTGACAGTTGGGAGGCAGCATCCCATTTGTTGCAGTTGCTTACTCGCTTGAAATGTTTGAGCCATGAGTCCACGTCGTCATTGGCCCTCCCGGAGAAGGTTCGTGGCTCTCTGTGATACGGCCAAGAACTGCTGGGGACTGGTTCCCGAGCTTCTGTTTCGTCAGGCATGATGGCCAAAGAAGGAGGCAGGCCGGCGAGGCGACGACTCCGGCGAAATCCGAGGGGTAGCGGTCCCGTCGTTGGTTCCTATACCCAGCACCTTCCACCACTCTGTTACGACCTCAGTAGGCGTCTGGGGTTTTATTGATACACGGTTCGAGGGACGAGCCGTATCGGCGCAGGCAGATGATGATGATCTTCTTCTTCCACACCCCTTGCTTCTTTTTCCTTCTTCGTCCGGCACATACGTGGCGTAACAATATATATATATATATATATATATATATATATATATACGACGTTCAAGCGAATACTCGTAATTGAACATTTATAGAAATCGATTGTGAAAATAGTGGTCAACTTCACTGCACAGAACAATTTTTTTATTTATTCTTGTTTTTCTTTTGAAGGTCGTTAATTTGTGGAGTGTAAATTCTCTAAGCTTAAATGTAAGCATTTTGACAGAAATCTTTTGGGCTCGGTAGGAGATTTAGGAAGTTGGGAAGTTCATAGAGGGCCTGAAGTGTCAGGAATGACTTGGTAACTTCCTCAGGATCTGTCTGTGTTTGTCACAAAACATATCCGTGTCTTGTTTTGCCAAAGCTGCGGCTTTCCGTTTCTAACACGTTTCCAAAGCCGTGAACCTATACTGAGGAGATTGTTCCTAAAGAGCGGTTCAAGTTTGTTGGCGTGTTGTAAATGTGCCAGGATTCACGCAAGGACCTCCTTCTGAAATTCCTCTCTGTTTCTAGAACCGAAAAGCTTTAGAAATCGATCATATGGTCGGGCTGCTCAAGGGCTCTGCAAAAGTGCCGCTTTGCACTTCTGCCTTCTTGACGTCGTTCTTAAGTTGGCGTAATCTTAACGAGTGGGCGCGAAAGTTTGTTGCTGCCCGGCAAGACGCACTTTAGCGCTCAGCGGCTGACTTCCATGTCGGGAACGCCAGTCCAAGCCTGTCGGCCGCTCCACGGGCTTTATGAATGCAAACATTCGCTTTTGCCCACGTAGCTGGCTGGACACTCTGAACACGGCAACTTGCAGACTACTCGCTGGTGTTGCTTTCTCCTTCGGCCGTGGTAGCAAGAGGGTGAGCATCGAAGCAGGCTTGCGGACCACCTCGAACCCTGATTTTCCGAGAATCGCGGCGAGCTCTTCACTGGCGCCCGGCACTTATGGGATGACAATGCGCTTGGCTGGCTTCAATGATTTTTTGCCAGTGGGGTGACCAGGGAGGGAAGGTTGTCGCGTAGTGTGTCTTTCAAGGTTCCCTTTACACGGTACAGTGGTCGTTCTCTCAGTACACGCCGTGACGCCCACCTATAATACTAAAAACGCAGGCACAAACGAAAAAAAGAACAAAAGCCATCTAAACACACAACGCTGGGTAATATTTCTGTCAGTCTTTACCTCTCGAGAGGGCTACACAAAAGTGTAAAAAGTGAGCATTTCCGTTGATAAATGTAAAACCTGGTTGCTGAGATGTATTAAAAGTGGTAAGCCAACTAAAAAAAATGTTAGGAGTGATTTATCCTGTCGTTTACCATAATTGAAAAAATGCCGTAGCTAAATATTGTGTTGCTGTGTTGCTTTCCGGCATTAAAACTCAGCTGTTGCTCCAGTAGTTCGTCACGTACACCTCAGCACCAAGAACGTAACCCTACCATCTGTGATGAATAATTTAATATGAGCATTTAGTGTGTCAAAAGCCACTTAAAATCTCTATTGCTTTCCGCAAAAGCTCTGTTACTCTGCAACTACACTATTCTTATTATTAGAGTAGTCAAATTAGAGGGGGCTCTGGTGGATCAGACTCAAAAGCTGACAACGACTGATTCCATGAAACAGACCTACCTATAAGGTGAACACTTTAAAAAAGAAAAAAAGACAGGTTTACCAACAAAATGCTATTCTAGTTCGATGATGATTTTATTGTCGCTTCCCTTTGTAACATTTACAAACTAGGCCACTTCGGGCGCTTTAGCACTGTGCGAAAAAATGCGAATTATATAGCATTAATATATGAACGAGTGTTATTGCTGAGCTAAAGAAAAAAAAAGGAGATTTAACTGGCGCACACGAGAAGACTGTGGAAGCAACGGTGCTGGTGGCCTACCCAAACTCCTTTCTAATTTCCTCCTCTTCCTCAGTTTCCATTCTCCCTTTTTGCTATAGTATACAGGGACAATATTGAAGACAGTCTATCGACTCGTCGTTCATGTAACAATAATATATATGGCTATGCTTTGCTTCCACTTAGCTTGACGCATGTGTTCCGAGTTCGGAGTGGCCGTCGGCCAGGCTGGAAATGAAGCACAAAGATTGTGCTGTTGAAAATGAAATGCTACATGAGTCAAGCGTGTAATTCACCTAGATTTTCATTCTGCACTCTTGTCTGAGATGTGTGTGGATTGAAGGTGTAACACTATACGATGGCACCAACCATGAACATCAGCTTTCTTTTTCCTAGATGGAAAAATAAAATCATATCGCTGCCAGTAATGACCTCACGTTAGCAAGTAATAGAATATTATCAAACGATAACTGCTTTAGAGACTGATACAAAATGTTCTGCATCGCTTTTTTTTTCTTGGCTACAGCATGCTTGGTGTTCTTGCCGTTGCCATGTTTACACATACATCAGCGAGACCATTGAGTAAAAAGGTAGATTATCATCACTATTTTGCTATCTAATATAGGCAAAAATTATGGTGCATTCACTCGTCAATTGCAAAATCAAGCTCTGAATTCTGACAATATCCGGGCGCGAGAGGAAGCACTACATACTTGAGATGTACACGTAAATAAACAGTGTGGGTTTAAAATTGGTTTTAAGATGAGCATGTTAGCCCTTACATCGTACGCCAACGACCCCATTCGATAGCTGCTTTATTGCTGCACAGGCCTTCGACACATACATCAACAACGCGGAGATCGTTGCACATTCCAATATCTGTTGCAAAAAGCACCTGTAATGTGCGCAATAACACCATGAAATTTACTTTTACATGTCGCAATGAAATCTCACCACATGAAGTGTTACATAAATATATTATCTATTACAACTTTTAATACATCAAGGCGATTGAAATGTGCCAAAAAATAGATAAAGACAGTAGTTCTAGGTGTAGCGAATCTTTTGTAAAACACATGATGCTGCATAATCTGAAGTTGCGAACCTCATTAATTAAATGTTGTCAGGTAGTAATGCAAAAACAATCAGGAGCATGCTGTCCCTTGAAGCAGCCATTGTTTGAAGGAGACTTTGCAGAACTATGCTGGGTACTTTATAAAATAAGACGCCTGCAATGAGATGCCAGCAAATTAGATGCTAACACTAAATTACAAAAGGTCTACAAAAGCCGCTGATCCAGCTTACACTGTAACTGTGCTGTCCGTCCTTAGCGTCTGTTGTTTCTTTTTGTTTTTTTCTATGGAACTATACTCAGTTACTTATGTACATTTACGCCAATAATAAGCGCTACAAAGAAATAACAAAGTGAAAGAGCTTCCACAAGGGATAACTGGACAGTACAATCTCGGAGCGTTTACCATATAATTGCCAAGCACATTCCTTTCCTACCCCATGACTAGTGTACTGAACATATTATTTATTATTACTATTTATTTACAGTTACTGCAATCATCATTTGGTGATTTCAGCAGGGTGGTACATACACTTAGTATTGACAAAAACGTGACAAAAAAGTGATGCAGAAAAGTAAGCAGAGCTACAGTGAAACCACTTTGGTAGCTTCTGTAAGAGTCGAGTAACATGTTTTAAGAGTAGTTCATCCTTCAGCCCCACCTATTTATTGGCCGCCCCACCGCAGTGGTCTAGTGGTTAAGGTGTTCGGCTGCTGACCCGCAGGTCATGGGATCAAATCCCGGCTGCGGCGACTGCATTTTCGATGGAGGCGGAAATGTTGTAGGCCCATGTGCTCAGATTTGGGTGCACGTTAGAGAACCCCAGGTGTTCGAAATTTCTGGAGCTCTCCACTAAGGCATCTCTCATAATCATACGGTGGTTTTGAGACGTAAAACCCCACATATATATCAACCTATTCATTGGCCACCAGAAGTAATTGCGTAATATACGCGAAAATACGCGCGCCCGATGCGGTCAAGTATACAAAAGTATTTCACGAGATATCTTTGCTACATTGAAATCATTTAAAATGTACGAGCTCTGTTATGTCTTTTCGATGCATCGTAGAAAAAAACGTAGCCTTTGTAATCAAAACTTTGCTGGCAATGCGAGAATTGCTTACGTCCAGTACATTCGACACCAAAATGCAATTGGTGCACATCGTGCTCAATACAGAAGGAAGAAAGAAAACAAGAGGTGGCTTGACGTGACACTCTTCAAGCCGAGTCATAGAAAAATTAAACTGGGACATGCTGGGAATCTATCAACAGCATGAAGCACGAGGGGGATCGGCGTCTGATGAAGTTGAATTGTGGACAAAATAGACACGCTCTCTTCTACGTATTGTTTACTTTGTGGTGCTGAACGCTATGTGCTACAGCCAACCATGAGAAACTTTTTCTTGGGTCAAAACAAACCTCGCTTGTGTTTTATAGGGCTATTAACCTAACAGGGCCAAAAGCAGCGCTCTTTCAAAAAGAATGCCAAAATGTGTGTACCTATATGTTCAACAACTGAACAACAGTATGTGGACATGGTTCTGCTGTGAAAACACATCTTTAACACTAACATCTTTAATTTTTTGCATGCTTTCCAATTGCCTATTAGCTAAAAAAGTAGATTAAAAACTTTGTTCTGCCCTAGAAAAAGTTCGGGTTGGCAAAGAATATGGCTTAGCCACAAATTAAGTATTGAACCTGATATTATGAATACTATAGATTACCTACGACGAGAAACAAACTAAAGAATGTAATGCGGTTGGTCGTAGCTTCTTCGTATATAAATTATCTATGACTATATAATAAAACTGTGAGGACTCGAGCTCAACCGAGCCAAAGAAAGACAGAAGTCCACAGTCTGAAAAACCGTTCATGGCCGGTCTGGAACATGTTCGCGTACTCTACACCGGCCGGCGTTTAAACGGTGGTGGTAGTGGTTAGAAGATGAGAAAAGGCACCTAATTTCTGCAACCCGGTGGGGAGCACGGCGCAGGGGTAAGAATGCGCTGGCAGCGGGGCACTATTCTTTGGTTCCCACAATGAGGGGCGGGCGAGAACAGGTTGAAGAGCAAAACCATTTCCGTAGGGAACTCGTCCACGTCGTGGTTGGAGGAGAAAAAAGCGAGCGGAGGGAAGGGTTCAACTTCATGCGGCACGTGGTGGCAATTAAGGAACTAGCCCCTCGTGACCAGGAATCCTGGCCTCGTGTTTGCCCAGTAACTGCAACCTTTGTTGTAGTTACCTTTGTTCACCCGGTAACTACAACAGAATAGTTCTGGTGAAAGCCCAAGGCGTACGATTTTCACCACCGCGACATAAGCGAGCGTTCCTGTGAGCGTCCTCTCTTCGCGGGGCAAAGGACACATAAGAGACGAGAGCGCGCGGACGCCTCGTAACGATCTGGCGACGCGCCTTCATTGCGCCATCTCGCTGGAGATGCTGAAAACACGTTAGTTCCCCCAAGATGCCCATCGCCAGCGGTACCTGGTATACATAAATACCTTGCCCTTCCAACGTCGAAGGAGGTGCTTTTTAGTGGTTTAGTGACTAACGCTTCGCATTCACAACTCAGAGGTCAGACGTGCAATTCCGCGCTCCGCAGTCCTTTTCTGGATTATTTTTTTTCTTGCGTTTATATATATATATTGATTTGCATACATATACGGTGAGTGATGGTGACATCGAAGCCGACGCTGGCGGCGAAATCCAGCTGAGAGTGTTCATACGATTGCTATCGCAATAAAAGAAAACGCACCGTTGTCATGAAAGTGCCATCGAAGAGGGCGGAAACCTACACGCGTGATATGCGTACGGACAGAGAGAGGGAGAGAATTAGGCAGCCCTGCGCGTATGTGCTTCTTTTCTTTCAGAGTAATATTTTGAGCTGTAAAACCCAATTAAAAATGAATGAAAACTAACTAGCTCAACTTCTAATTAGGCCCTCATTATGCAAAAAACCATGGTCTTTCGCCTTCTCCCTCGTCTCATGGGTCAAGCTGTGGGGCAAGTTTAGAAGCTGACCTTCCTACTATACTTTAGCCCACTGATTTATTCTTCGCCACTTTGCAAACTGCTGCCATCGCTACTAGTTACCATTAGCAAGGGTGATCATATTTATCAGAGACTAAACAAATCTTTTTGCGGCGCTTCTAGTACGGAAAAACTAAAGCATTAAAAAAGATTTATCACAATCAGCGGCTCATAGCAGCTTCGATAAAGCAGCGAGGATAGGGTATTTATTTTTGATGAAAGAAAACAATTTTCCTGAAGCAGCCAATGCTCTGACTGGTCCATAAAACGATTGCTCATTCTTATCTATATTAAAGCAAGAAAAAAGGAGCTACAGTACTAGACGCTTTCACGCCTTGTATACTGTAGCCTGTTTTGCAATGCTACCGTACAAGGCACGGAAGAGTTGCATAGGCAGCCCACACCGCAAGGAACATTTAAGACAATCGTCACAGCCGAAATTTAGGAAACACTTTACTATAATAAAACATTGCTTGGTAACATTTTCATCTTCTCTTAACAATATAATTGAGTGATTACTACGAGAAAGTAAAACTTCGCCTTAGTTATTCGTTTCACCAGGGTGCAGCTGAGAGCGACCACCGTCAAAAGTCGGGGGGCTCAGCCCCTCCAGCTTTTCTCAGGGAAGGGGGGGGGGGTGCTTGCCCTTTCTTCGCCTACCCCTGTTGATATGATAAAATAGGAGAGGTTGTTGCCATTATGAAGACACCGGCTACTCCTTTTTCCTGAGTGGGCAAGATATGCCGTACTATCAACAATAAGGGCACGAAATGCTAGTCTGTACAACATATATTGTGAAAGTACGCATTAACAAACCTTCACTGGTCTGTTCGCATCCAGATTAAAAGGTTCATATGTTCCACACACAAGGTCAGTTCTCCTCACATGACAGTTCATATTCACCTAATAGATACACATGCACACAATTTCTACATACAAGGTTAGTTCACACTAAATACACAGGTACACAATTTCCACATACAAGGTCACTTTACACTGAGACAAATGATTACACTTATTGAACGCACTATATAAATATTACATACTTTCTTTTGCGTGGAGACGACAGCACATATGGTTAATATTTCTATAAAATGTTTGATTCCTCAAGAAACGTATTCAAGGCCACAGGTGTTTTTTTTAAGTCCTGCTGTTCGCCATGGACCTAGTACTTTCGTCACTGTGAAGGGCCTCCTATCTAAAAGTTGCAAGCTTCCTCGTAATACTTGTCTTTGTGTTTCATATTTCGGTCACTCCAGAAGCAGGTGTGGTACATCTTCGTCAGGTGACCGCATGAACACTCTGTACTAAGCGCACGCTTTATCCTGTGTAGGAAGTATCGCGTAAATGCTGTAACACGCCGTATAGGCGATCGACCAATGTTTCAAATCTTCTATTTTCTCTTAACTCTGATGCGATGCTTAGTTTCATGCATGGGTCTGTTAAGTATAACTCATAACTTCTAAATTTCTCGTTGAACCATTTGTTTTTGGTGATGCTACAGGTCAGCTGTCTGTAAATTAACCGCATTTCAGGGTGTGAAATTGGCAAAACATATATCCCTTCGTTATTGTGGGCCTATTCGGCGCGGCGTCCGAATAAGCTCACAATTTTTCTTGTTTTTGCGTGTTCTTTTAAGGTCTCATATAACAGGGGATTGTTCTGGAAGAGGTTTTTATCACTTTGCAGCGACGCTAAAGTGATTTTTGAATCGCTGAAAATGACCCAGTTTTCGTGCCTATTTTTCGCGTATTATGAAGCGTAGCACAGATAGAATTGCAAACATCTCCACAGCAGTAAAAGACGTCACTCGAGATAATTTAAATATCTCCTCAATTGCGAAGTTTGGGATGACAAAAGCTGAATTTGGGGAGTTTTCAATTCAAGAACCATCTGTATACACGTGAATATACGGCAGATATAGGAAATAAATCTGAAATATTGCCAGCTGTTGTGCAACTGTCACGAACATGCTTTTTTTAGATATTATTCCCTCGACCGATCACTGTATTTTTGGTCTTGGCAGCGTCAAATGAGGAAAAGTAATATCGACTCTGTTTACCTCATACCTCGGTGCTTTATTTTCCTGCGCAATTTTGTGTAGTTTACATTTATTTATTTCTGTAAGTGCGAGGTTCAATGATTGCGACTCGCGCTGAGCTGTAATACGCAAAATATGGCGACAAGTTTCGACCAATCACATTACGGAGAATGGTGGATGACGAGCTTTGGTAATTACGAGAGAACTCGATGTTGCCTGTGGGACGTGCCCTTAACCCTTTTTCCAGTAATCTCTGAAAGCGCTCCTCTACAGTTTTCAATAAATCCTGGAGAATCGGTGCTGAATATCCAATCTTTTGTTTTGTTAGTGCGTTATGCACTTGCAGTATTGAAGAGACTGATCGCCCCCATGTTGTGCCAGCTATTCGACTTGATACATTTATAACTATGTTGGCCCCTTTATCGAGAGCGTGGATGTGCGTCACCCACGACAGCTGTCTATCAAGGGTAACATCAAGAAATTTATGCTCTTTCACCAATGTCAACGTCTGTCCATCCAGTGTGACTTTGGAGTTCTTCAAATATTGTCTAGTGAAAAGTAATACCGCTGTCTTTGTGTACTAGATGCTCATGCCTCAGTCCTTCAAAAACTTGTTGACAACCTCAAGACCACGTTACAGCACTGCTTG
This sequence comes from Rhipicephalus microplus, assembly GCF_043290135.1. NCBI lineage: Eukaryota > Metazoa > Arthropoda > Arachnida > Ixodida > Ixodidae > Rhipicephalus > Rhipicephalus microplus. The sequence goes on from NC_134701.1 coordinate 30,298,228, forward strand.
AACTTCGCATATATCTGGTCCTGAGGCCCATATGCAGATGTCATTTGCGTTAAGCGAATACTTCGATCCGCTTGGTAACTTTCCCGGTAACGCCGCCAAAACAAAGTTGAAGAGGAGTGGGCTTAGAACACTCCCTTGTGAGACGCCCTGTGCGACGGAATGAAAATTTATTTGCCCTTCAGCTGTTTTCATGTATATTTTCCTATCGCTCAAAAAATCTCAAATCCATCGCAGTGATCGACCACATAGTCCAAGTCACAACATCCCCGCCAGCATGTGAATGTGACTGAGTCGAATACTTTCTGAATGTCGAGGAATACCGTTATTGTGTTGTTCCCACGCATGTGTTCATGCTCAACACATTTGACAATGTCTAATATCACATTCATTATGCAACACCTTTGACGGAAACCTGTCATATAGTCTAACAGCACTTTTGTATGTTCACACCACCATTGAATTCTACTGTATACGACTCTCTCCATCAACTTGCAAATACAGCTTGTGAGACTGACTAGGCGGGATGATTCAAGACATAAAGCGGTCTCTCCTAATTTTAGAACTGGCATTACTTGTCCTGTTTTTCATGAATCAGGAAGAGTCTCTGATATCCAGATATCATTAAATAGCTCTGGCAGTGTCATTATATTTGCTGGTCCAAGGTTCTTCAGCATCAAGTACGTAATGCCATCTAGTCCCGCTGCTGTTTTTGTACTACACAACTCAAGGACACGCTTAAGTTCGTCTAGGCCTAACTCGCCATCAAGTTGAGGGTGTTCCGACATGAAACAAGCTCACACCTTTTGAGTGGCAAGTGCTGTGAAACTTGCAAATTGTGGGCATGAAGTTGCGACTCCTGGTCTGGTTATTAACCGACAGAATTCGTCAGCAACATTTCTTGATGGGGTGTTCAGGCAAGAGCTCGAAAAAGGTGGCTGTGGGTAACAGGACCACTGAAGGATCGGACGATCACCCATATTGTAGGCATAGAAGTGAAAAGACTCAACGACGAGCAGTATTGTCGCCATCGTCTGCTACCTAATTTCTGTAAGCGACGATGTGATTTTGTGTGAGTTTTTTGTGCGATCTTGTAGTCCTCGAGTTTTCTACTGCGACGGTAAGGCCGTTGTGCCCGTCTCCTGATTGCTCTTAAGTGTTTGTGTTCCCCGTCTACTGCAGTATACTAACTTGGCACTATGACTTGCTTGGTGCTAATGTTGTAAGAGTCGCTTAGTACAGTTGTAAAAGTTTCTAAGTTTGGTTTCTCGCCTAATGCACCTATTATGCGATGACGAAAATGTTGCCAGTAAGTATATTTTAAGTAGCGTTGAGTCATTGTACTCCTCATAAGTCTATGTCCTACCAGAATCGGGAAGTGATCACTGTCATGCGTTTAGATATCCACTCACTATTCAGAACCCTCAAAAAGGTCGTGTGAGCATACCGTGATATCTAAACAGCAGGAGTAACAATATCCTCGTATAAACGTTGGCAATCATTTAGCACTGTCACATTGCATTTCTCAGCAACACATTCGATACCATTTCCGCGGGAGTTGGTATGCTCACTGTCCCATTTTACATTATGAGCGTCAAAGTCTCCACAAACCGGCCCATATGAGCCCACGATATCGAACACATTAACTAAGTTGTCTAAAGATATTTTGCTAGAAGATTGTAGATAAAGGCTTATCACAGTGACACTTTTATTTCTAAAGGATATTTTGCAGGCCACAAACTCTGGTATATCCGAGTCCCTTGACAGTATAAAATAGGATGGCAGGTCTTTTCTAACACAAAGCATCGCTCTGCTCTTTCCAGTTCTGCGCGACGAGTTATATATCACGTAGTTGGAGAGTCGGAAATTATCTTGCACACCTGCTTCCTGTATGCTTATATAACACAGGGAAGCTATAGGAACAAGGGAGTTCAGCAAGGAGTTTACGGAAATCAGTTGGCTTATTACGACGACTATTAGCATTCCACTGATATATGAAGACATTGTTATAGCGGCTATTCATAGTAAGCCCGCCGTGAGGCTAGCTGAGTTTGTGGGATTGATTTATTAGTGAGGTTTAACGTCCCAAAACCACGATATGATTATGAGAGACGCCGAAGTGGAGGGCTCCGGAAATTTCGACCACCTGGGGTTCTTTAACGTGCCCCCAAATCTCAGCGCACAGGCCTACAACATTCCCGCCTCCATCAGAAATGCAGCCGCCACAGCTGGCATTCGATCCCGCGACCTGCGGGTCAGCAGCCGCTTACCTTAGTCATTAGACCACCGCGGTAAGGCTGAGTATGTGGGAGCACTGGCAGCTTCATTGAGAGTAACGCATTTACCTCCAGTAGGTTGTTTGCCTGTACAAGAGCATTTAGAATTGCACGAAGAGTTGTGAATACCATTCGTAGGATCATGTCAGCCAAAGGTACAGACGCGTAATCACTAACCGGCGCTGAAGGTCCATCCGTGGTCGGGGCTGAACGTCGAGGAGGAGTATCGGATGGCTGCTGAAATGGTTTCTGCGTCAGCAGTTGGTGCTCAGGTAGTCGCTGAGATGATTTTTGATGAAGTGTCTGCGGCAGTGTGTGCGACAGACGAGCCCGATTATCTAAGAGCGGATCTTGTCATTGGCTGACTGGAGGTTGTCGGCTCGGTTTCTTTAGAGCTGCGGAATAGCTCAATTTATCCGCCTGGTCCTGCTTTTTATGAGAAAATGGAGCCACGTGTCGTACAGTGTCAGGCATAGGTGGGGGCGCATTACGTAGGGCTTCGATGTATTCACTCGTGCCGACGTAATCTTGAGGCAGCTCTGTTTTGAGGGCATCCAGAGAAGAAAGCCGTATGATCTTTTCCACAGTTGGCACACTTTGGCTGCAGCAAGAACTAGCCCTCCGAGTGGTGATTGTTCTCTGAGAATATCTTGCAGTGACGTGGACTGTGACAATTCTTTGTAAAATGACTAAATCTCTGGCACAATACTTAGGGCAGGACCTAGGTTTTCTTGAACAGGGTAACAGGGGAGCCCAAGTGTACTTCATGAAATTTTGTGTGACTGTATTTTTGTTTGTAAGTTGCTCTTTCTCTGTGGAGACGTCGAGCTAAACCCCGGGCCCAATCGTGTTGATTCTACCTCACAGCACAGTGAATTGCTTGCCGCTATTGCTGCCCTCTCTTCCAAACACGACCACCGTCATGAGGAGGTAATGGAGGCATTTGCCGGTCTGAAGAAAACTCAAGCAGCACTCGCGGCAAAGGTATCAGACCTTGCGGCCAGGCTAGAAACCGTTGAATCTATCGTTGAAAACCCAGATGTAGTGCCAGCTGCAACCAATATCCAACGGACTGTTTCAGAGGTGGTTATTGCGCAGAGCGCCGAATTTACCTCTCGCCTGAATGAACTAGAGGACAGATCGCGGAGAGATAATCTCATTTTTTATGGCATCCCTGACAATTCCTCTGAGACCTGGGCGGAATCTGAGGGTCACATTCGGGATATTTGCTCGCGTTTTCTTGAATTTGAACCACCCAAAGGAGCGATTTCCAGGGCGCATAGGTTAGGCTCTTTTGCGGCGAGTAAGACTCGCCCAATAATAACCAAATTTTGGTCTTTTAAAACAAAGGACCACATCCTGTCACTAAAAAGCAAGCTTAAAAATACAGATTTTTTATTTAGTGAAGACTTCTGCCAAGCTACTCGGCATTGCAGGAAAAAGCTTATCGAATTCGGAAAAGCAAACGGGCAATCTTTTTCGCTGCGATACAACAAACTTGTGATGAATAAGAAGCAATATTGATACTGCGCAATAACCAACAGCGTTCACGCGCTTGATAGCTCCCGTCAGACAGGCGTTCCTCGTGGTACACAGCCTCCTGATAGTGGCGGCGCTTCCGCGAGCAGTCCCTCTCCGGAATCATCCTAGCAATCCCTTCCCAAATCCAATCTAAGCAATGTATCGTTTCTTTCAACCAAATTTCGAAGCGTCATGAATAAGAGTGCCACCCTCTCTTCAGCCATCGATTCTTGCTCAGCCGATATTATCGTATTAACACAAACGTGACTGTCAGCAAAAATAAAAAGTAGTGAAATATTTGACTGCGATAAGGCGTACAGAACATATCGTTATGACCGTGACGTCCGTATCGGTGGGGGCGTGCTCGTTGCTTTCAATGAAGTGTTTAATTCCTCTGTGGTTCTGATCAGGTCATCCTTAGAAATAGTATGTGTGCGAATCATTTTTTCCTATCGTGACTATATTTTGTGTGCATGTTATCGATCCCCAGCTCCTTCCCCCTCCTTTTGTTCTGAACTTCATGATGTTCTGAATCTGCTGGTTGTACGCTATCCCAATTCCCCCTTGATCCTTATGGGTGATTTCAGTTTTCCCGGTATTGTATGGCGTGCAGACTCCGTTAGCGTAAAACAAAACTTACCAGAAAATATAGAGTTTTTCAATTTGTGTACGGACTTTAACCTCACTCAGCTTCTTCTTGAGCCCACGCGGTCAACATCAACCTGTTCTAACACTCTAGACCTCGTACTTACAACTTCACCTGATCTCGTTTCTTCGATAACTTATCTCGATGAACTAAGTGATCACATGTTACTACATTTCACCGCGCAAGCTCACCGCCCCTCGAGATCTAAGGTTTTCAAAATTATTAGGGATTATTCGCGTGCCAACGCGGCACTAATTACAGCAGAAATGGAACGTTTTACCGAGGAATTCATAACTACATATGAAGAACGATCTGTCAATGATAACTGGTTGCTTTTCAAAAACAAATTATTATCCTTGCTCAACGAACTTGTACCCACCAGAAGGATTTGCACTAAGCCTCGCTCTCCTTGGTTTAGTTCCACTTTACGCCGACTCCGCAACAAAAAGAAGCGTCTGTTCCGAAGCGCTAAACGTTCTAACCTCCCCGGCCGTTGGTCTGAGTACTATAGCATAAACAAGGAATATAACGACGCTGTTAGCAACGCAAAAACAACATTTTTTAATTCCACACTGCCTGCTCTTCTTCAGGTTAATCCCCGCAAATTTTGGAGCATAATGAGAGGTGAATCTCGATCTAATATTCAATTAACATGTTCTGACCTGGTTGTACCACCTGACCAATGCTGCACGGTTCTAAATGATGCTTTTTCTTTAGTGTTTCAAACAACAGCCCCTTCATTATATCTCCATGTAACCCATGCCGATTTTCCGCCCATGGAACCTATTTTTGTTGACTGGGTGGGCTTAATTAAGCTAATTCAGGGTTTAAAAATGTCTTCTTCTGCAGGCCCCGATGAAATTTGCTCCAAAATGTTGAAATTAACAGAAGTTTCAAAGTTTCAAAGTTTCAAAGTTTATTTGCAGGAAAAAAAAATACAAAAACTTCCCTGCGGGAGGCAAAGACTAAAGGCTAAATAGCCTGACGAGGTTTTGACCTCCTGATACAGTCTGCATCAGTGCCATATTACACATATTCACACATCAGTAACATACATATACAAATAAGTGACATTATACATATCTTATTTAGTTACATAGCTTATTTCTACATGATATACATTCAGAATATGTTTTACATAAACAGGAAACAATTTTGGTATCAAACGATTCTGTTTAAGTATCATTGTTCACAGTAAGAAAAAAAAAAGCTTTGCAATGAAGTGTATTCATTGTCCTTGCAAAGCTTTTTCATCAGTCATTACAATGTTCATCGCTACCCGCTGATTGGAATTCCGGAAAGGTGGTTCCCGTCTGTAAGTCGGGTAACCCGCATCTTCCAGAAAACTATCGACCAATATCTCTCATAAGCATTTCCTGTAAGCTACTCGAACATACTATTTTCTCTCATTTAATGGACTTCCTTGAAACAAATTTCTTTTTTCATCCTTCCCAACACGGCTTCAGGAGAACATTTTCATGCGAAACCCAACTAGTATCTTTCACTAACGATCTCTTTGCCAATACTGACGATGGTTACGACACTAATTGCATTTTTCTTGATTTTCATAAGGCGTTTGATACCGTTTCTTATGAACTTCTCCTCGTTAAAATAAATCAATTGAACCTTGACCCTAATGTGCTTGGCTGCATTAAGTCCTTTCTCTCTAACAGGTCGCAATATGTCACTGCTAACAACTGTTCTTCGAATACCTCTCCGTAACATCAGGGGTGCCGCAGGGCTCTGTGTTAGGTCCATTGTTATTTTTGATTTATATAAACGACCTTCCTAACTGTGTTAAGTTTTCAACCATTAAATTATTTGCTGATGATTGTGTGCTGTATTATAAAATCACTAACCCAACTGATTCTATCAGAATTCAGAATGACCTAGATAACGTGTCTCTTTGGTGTAGTGACTAGCGGATGCAACTTAATTCTACAAAATGTAAAAGCATGCGTGTATCTCGAAAAACTTCAGCTTCTAACACTTGCATGTATCTTCTTAATGATGATCCCTTATTATCAGTGCACTCGTATAAATATCTTGGGCTTAACATTACTAACAATCTATCCTGGCAGAAACACGTCGAATACGTCACTAATAATGCTAACCGTATGCTCGGATATTTGCGATGAAACTTTTCTTCCGTACCCATGTCAGTGAAACTAAACCTTTACAAAACGTTAGTACGCTCTAAACTGGAATACGCATGCGCCATCTGGGATCCCGGTCAAGTAACCCTAACTCTCACTCTAGAAGCCGTTCAAAACCGTGCAGCCCGTTTCATTTTGTGCAATCATTCCCGTCATGCCAGCGTCACAGCCATGAAAAAAACTCTGAATCTAACCGACTTATCGTTCCGTCGAAAATGCTCTCGCCTTTCTCTTTTTCATAAAATTTATCATTACAATCCATCTTTAAAAGAGAGCCTTCTCTTTTCCCCCTCTTACATTTCACCTCGTTTCGATCATTGCTTTGAAGTAGGTGTGCCATTTTGCCGAACAAACCACTACAGTGATTCCTTCATTCCCAGAACAAGCAGACTGGAACTGCCTTTCCGCTGCCACCGCATCCCTTATCGACCCTGCAAACTTCAAACTCTCCATTTTGCAGCAATTGTAACATTTCACTTACTTTTTGTTGTATAACCCCCACTCCTTTCTGTAAAGCCTTCGGGCATGGAAAGTATTCAAATAAATAAAAAAATAAATAAACTTGTGAAGCTCAAATGTACCCTTTCTGGCATTGGCCTGTTTTCTCTGAAAGTCAGTATAACAGCTCTGAGAGGGTGAGATTCAATTGCACCATCTTCTCGTCATTTGAAGCGTGTCTAACGGCAGGCAGATGTCACAACAAAATCTTTCAGGAAGTCAACCAGTTGCTCCTCGGTGTATTCAAGTGGAACATGGCGTATCTTGCCAACATTTCGCGTATAAGGTGCTAGAATATAAGGCTTGACTCCCAATCCAGCCTCTTCACTCATCGATAGAAGATGCTGGGCCGACAAAACCAAAGAAACGCTTACAGAAAAGCTCCCATCTCTGTTCACTCGGAACGACTGAATTTTTCTTTGGCCATTGAGACAATATCTGACGCAGCACGGTTTGGATTCACGGGCCAGAAGTTGTCGTTTTTTTGTGATGGTTGAAAGACCACTGGAATACCCTCCTGTCGTTTTTTCTTGTATACCACGAAAGTGAATGGTGTGTCATCACAGTCGATTTCCTCTTCACTTAAGTCATAGATCAGTCCTATCGTCGCCGACGCAATCTTTTTTCGCCTCAGTTTCGCCCGTGTCAGTCATGATAACTGAAGGTGCGCTGGCCTGAGCTGCAGCGTTTCGTACTAGCGTCGCCGGTTTGATAACGTGGTTCGCATGTTGTGACATTTCCGAATGCTGGGCCGGTTTTGTGGCACTCGCGTGCCTTAGAACGCGCTGCGGTCATAGGGCTCGCGCCGTCGCTCTTTGCTGCCTACTGCCGTAGTGTATAGATGCTGCCTACTTCCGTAGATGATAGAGGCTCTGGAGAGCGTAGAGCATCGTTTATGATTCCCATCGGCTATCCCTGCCTAAGTGCACTTTGTAGGTGTTCGTACTTCCGAGCTAATTTATTGTTATCAGAGCAGGTGCGTTTAAATCGACTGACCTTACTATATGGACTACTGGTTTCTCAGTGTAACGAATGACTACTATGAAAATAAAAATACTGATATGTATCGGTTGGTTTCCTGTATAGTTTAGTCGTCAGTTTTTGTTTGCAAGGCATGTCTGTGAAGTCAAGAAAGTTGGCAGTGGTGTCCAAGTACGAGTGCGAGAACGATATGTTTGGGTGACCAATGCACTTTGAAATCATTGATAAAAGAAAGAAGCTGGGATTCACGATGATGCTGTATTTAAGAAATGTCATCGTGAAAAAACACTTGTAATAAGAATACTTGCAAAAAATCGCGTTCTAGAAGGTCTATAAAAATATTTGCAAAACACGGGCCGATTGGTGTGCCCATAAAAGTGCCGCTAACTTGAACGAAGTGTTGTCCATTGAATTCATAATTGTTTTGTTCAAGAATTAATATAAGAAGCGTAGTGAATGTAAAGGGGTCAATGCTTTGTGAAAGTCAGACTCATTGAAGAAAAATCGAGTATCACAAAAAACTAATCAGGATTGTCTAAATCAATGACATCAAATAATAAATGATTTGTGTCTTTATTTACGAAGTAAGTGCGACAGGAATGGAAGAAATGAAGGTGTCAACGGAGCGTGAGAGGTTTCCAGTCATCGTAACTATACCAGACACAATCGGTCTACCAGTATTGTTTTCTTTGTGAATATTGGGTAAGGGGTAGAACCCACCTGCCACCGAACTCTTCCTCCACGATGACCTCTGAGGTCGACATTCCAGATTGGTATCTGCAACCATTAGCCCCTGATCTGCTCGAGCTAGAGTAGCTCTAAGTGTCTGCACATTGTAGCGACAACAGCTACAAAAGTGGAGTTTCTGAGAAACGAGCATGCGCGCTAATAATAATGTGGTTATAATCTAACAAAAACGTTACGTTGGAGGGGTCATGGTTATGAAACGGTGCAACGAAAAAGAAGAAAGGCGGTGATGAAAAAGACACGAGGACAAGAGCTACACTCTGAACTAATTTTTACTCCCTTGGACAAAGCACCAAAATATGTATCAAAGTTAATCAGAGATTGCAACCTTGATGGATTCAAACGGCTTGTTTTCGTGATGCCGCAAGAACGGCAGATCTGGAAGTGAATTAACATGTGAACCACCTAAAGTGAGTGCGGAAAGTCATGCATATCTGACCGTTGTAATGAACACTGCGTGCGCCGCCCTCGAGAAACTAGAGTAAAATTAAAACATTTTAGGTTTGAATGACTGGAGTACTTGAAATCGAAATGCCTGCTTTAAAACACAGTGGTTGACTGTGTGTGCCAGCTTGCTGCGAGTCTTGTCGCTCGATAGAGATTCAGTTATGGGTGTCTTCAGAGTTTTCCAACTTCATTAATGTTTTGTATACAACTCGCGGAGGGAAGATTATTAATAGCCGTTAGCTCTGTTGTAAGACGCTAGAAGTTTTTTTTTTATTTCGTTTGCGTCATGAGGGTTACTTCAAAATGTCAAAACCAGATTTTTCTGTTCCTTTTTGGAAACGAAGCAGTGCTAAAGACAGAACACAAGAAAAAAAGGGGCAAACAAATAACAACAGTCCATCGTTTGACGCTCTTTTATTTCCTAGATGCCGTACCAAAGCGTCGATGCATCCACTTTAGTCGTCTCTTTTACTTTAATTATTTGTGCTGCCACAGCAGCTGTTTAAGTTTGCAGCTTTACGTATGGCGTCATTACCTATGGACGCTGCACGTATACGCTGCGCAAGATCTCTGCATTAGCCTTTAAATCTTGGTTCACTCCCGAGCACTAGCCACTTTTCTTGTTCAGCTGTGACGAAAGTGAAAAAGCACAATGACTTTGTGTGCGATGCGGTCTTTCGCATGGCCGAGGTGTCGCCTGGCCAAGCATTCTGTTTCAAGAGGAGTACAGCGTTGTAGACCGAGGCGACACATGTGGGGAGCTGCTGAAAGTTGCAGTTCAGACGGAGGCCATTCATGGCGCACATAAAATGAGTATGTTGCGAGAGCAGCTGGTCTGTGGAGATGTTACTGTCACAGGTGCCCGACAGAGGAGAACCATCGCAGCCGTTCAACGGGCCAAGGCGTACCCACTCACATGTGGACACGCAAAATCGTGCACAATCACTACAAAAAGGAGCAATTGATGGCTCAAGAAGCTGGGCGGGGTCTCAGGCGGAGCTCAGCTTTAACGGCTGTCAGATGGCGCGCCCATCGCACCTACCGATGGCCGGCGCTCGGGCCCTGTGCCAAAGGTGCGTGCGTAGTTGGCGGCGCTGGAGTAGCGCCGAGCGAAGGAGCACCGGCTGGATAAGCGCAGACCGTCGCTGGCGGCGGCCGACGGCCGCCATGCGCAGCCATGATCCGCATCAGCACCTTGGGCAACCCGGGGGATGCGCCCAGACCCTCCAACCGCAGCGGGGGACAACATCAGGCCGCACCGTAAGACCCGCTCATTACTCTCCACGTACGGCCACGCGACGCCACCACTCGCGAATAAGCGGCGCACGATTTGTGATTCGCCGTAGTTTCAATTGGCGTCCACGAGCCCGAAAATTACGTCTTTAATCTTTTTTGTTGCATTAAGGATAGGACATTGGAATACCCATTAGGAAGGTGTGAGCATTCATGTTAACAACATTCCCACTGCTTCCATTTTTTGTAGCTGTCGTGAAAACTTCACTGGTTCATTTCAATTGCGCTGCCACCGCTTAATCCTTCATAGAAAAATTCAGTGCTTGTGTGGAAACGCCCGTCAGCCTATGCACACATGATGTATGCACAAATTCAACCATTTCTTTTCTTGTTCTTGATAATTTAACTATCAACTTGAAAATCATGCATTTAACACAACGACAAAAGCACAACGTCCATCCGCTTTGTCATTTTCTTCACGAATTCTGCACTTATTATAACCTTTTATAATTATTCGTGACATTTTAGGGATTACTTGTAGGCGATGTTTTTTCTGGAGCTCTAGAATGGTCATTGTTTTTAAGCGCATCAAAAGGAAAAGAAGAATTTTATGTTGTGAAGCGTTTTTCATGCTTCGTCAACGACATAGCTATATTTTTTTTATTATTGCAACATTACCAACATCCACTGCCTTTTTAGTTATTGCTAATTTTCTTCCAGGTTCGTAGGTCGCTTCGGCTCTTCTATGCAAAGAACATTAGTTAGAACAACACAATGAATACCAAGGGATGGCAGATACAACCGAGGAGACATAGATGATGCACTCATGACGTTTACATGTTCACAAGCATAAAAAGGTTCGCATAAGTTAGAGTCTACTGTAAATATGATTCGTTCCTATGCGAATAGTAAATAGATTATGGTAGCGAAGAAATGTCAGCAAGTATTTCTCTTCGCGGGTGCTCTGATTTGGAGTTGTCATCAGTGTGGTCACCGCTCGTATGCATCTACACTCTTAATCAAGTCCCGCTTGATGTTCTGCATTAAGCCAGGAAACCGGACATTTTCCGTCTGGTTTTATAGATACAGCCAACATTTAACCAAAACTGGGCGTGGGAGTCCATGCTGCATTGATGCGACTAAGCTCGATGAAAAGCATCCATAAGAAAAAAAAAGCGTGGAGTTAACGTGTGCGAGAATTATGAAACAGGACTAGCGCTGCTTAACAGCAACCGAGTTCATTCTTGCAGTCCAAAAGAAAAACGCCGCATTGCATGCGCACAAGCCGTCACAGATTGCCAGTAAGTGTGATTGATGGGAGCTGATGCATGAGTTACCTGCAACGTGATGGTGAAAGCTTCATATATGCGATATTTCGTGGGCGCGGTTATCACGCTATCGGCGCACAATGTGCGCCTGGCGAAAGTTTGGGGCACATCCACACTCGGCACAATGTATTTCCGAATCGCTACCTCTTTCATTTATAATGTTGTCGGAATGTTCTCGAAAGTTCACATGGCGTCTGTCTAGTGCAGATACTGCAACAGGATGTGGGAACCTCGATAACACCCTTCTTGCACGGAATGAAGCAGGTAAAATGTCCCTTCATGCACTCCTCACTTGCAGGGCCGGCAAGGTATATGTAAACTGGTAGCGTAACTTCTATAGACGCCCATGCATCTAGTAGTCAGCGGCTCGTTGCCACCATCGCCATCTACGTGAAAAGGAAACAACTAACATAAAAAATAAATAAATTAAGTATGACTCCACAACCGGAAGCGCTAGCGATGAGCATTTGCCCTACATCGCGCGAAATTGAAATTGTTCTTATTTGTTAGCCTCCTACGTGCCTTTACAATTACGCGATTTTATTGCGCCTCAATTGTGTCTCGCTAATTGCATGCAAAAGAGAAAACAAACAAAAACAAGAAACATCTAGGAAGCAAAGTTGTTTTATTGGCCAAATGATGTACTTGCAATATGCACAAAAACTTCGCAGAGGCAATTGCGAGACAACTGTTCACGAGCACGTTAGCATATTAGTTCGTAAACTCACGTTGCCCTGTCGTTAAAGATTATTGCAGCGAGACAGCAGTTTCGAAAATATAACTTTGGCAGCCGTAAACTACAGCGTCTTGTAGCTTAGCCTGTCGCGTTTACTGTCACCAAATGCGAGGGCACGTCGACCGTGCGCCAGCTAAAGCTGCAGTCAGAGGAGAGGCTATCTACATATTCTGTGAGCTAGTTGGGTGATGAAATGCCCACAAAAAATTGGCCCTGTATTTGCATTTAATCTGCACATGTCGTCGAAAGACGATAGTCTTGCATGCGTGTGGAGAGAGTGAACAAAACATTTATTTGATGTTCTATCTAAGAAAATCAGTGAATGGTATTTTAGAGGCGCTGCGTTAGAGTGCTTCGAACGTGCAGCGGAGGCAAACGAGCACATCAAGTCACGTCACACGTGAGACATGAGCACCATCTGGCAGTTTTTTTTTTTTTTAAACAAAGTGCGTGGCTCTGAGATGGGTGTGCGCACCCACCTTAGAGGTGATAAGGTGTAGAACGCAAGGAGACGGGTAGGTGCCACCACCGTCTTGTTTTAGCGAAGCGTTGGAAACACTCGCCTTTCCGCGCAAGCGTTGAATGGTCAGCGCAGCGTGATAAGCGCTACGGTCCTTAAAGTTACTTATGTATGCCTTTTCTAGTAAAAGGCGCACGTGCAGAATATATACGTGTTGTTATGGTGCCCCAGGCACGCGCAGTAATTGCTTTTTTAATTGACAATTGCACGCTGAAGCTTGAGCAACATAGGTGGGCGCTGCGGATGGGTCGGCCGTTTCAAATACCCGATGCTGTTAAGAGTAGACAAACAGACAAATGTACAGACAGACCGACCAAAATTTTTGCGTCGAAGGTCCCCAAGAAGACTATTGTCTTTAAAATAGGTAAACTGCTGTAGGTACGTAAGAAACCAGCACGGAAAAGTGAGCGATGCCTCGTTGATCTTCTAATGCGCCGAACCAAACAGCATGCCGACACAAGCTCTGATAGCATATTGCCACAGTAGACCAACCAGATATTGCCTGGATACGTCCCCAAATACGTAGGCCCTTGTTTCTAGACTGCCTGCATGTGCCCGCTGTTTCTGAAACCCAACGAAAAAAAAGGCGCTCGCACACCAAAGCTGTAGTAAAGTAATCTACAACTTTACTGTAACAATTAATTTAAAATAAAACTATTGAAAATAAACGTTTAGTTATTTTTTTGTTTTCACTATTTGTCCCCCCTCACCTAGTCGCGCTTCAGTCGTCACGCGGTTGTTGATGCAATGTGTTTAAAACCACTTTTCGTTCCGACTTTCGCGACCTATTCAGATAGACTTTGGCGCTGGCATTATTCACTCATTTGCGGAGCTTGGGTTCACATCGAACAGTTTCATGGGTGCCGAATAAACGACTTGATGTCGCGTGCGGCTAACTTTCTTGGTGCGGTGGGGCACGCTGTGTAGATGAGGTATCACCGCAAGTTCCACCCCTTAGTCACATGACTGGGGTAGTAGTCGAAAATCGCCGCCAATCGCATAGGATAAAATACGCTAAACCAGTTCGGGAAAGCAAACCGTCGTCTAGCTTGCCTCTCACCAAGTCCAGCGATTGACGACGTCCGGCTTTCCCGAACTGTTTTAGGATGGAGCTGGAGCGAGTTGGTATGCGTTCATTTTCGTTGATACGGAACACACGAGAGAGGTCCAAGAATAAGAACCTTCGCCGCTCATTGTCCCAAAAGCGCCTGCGCGCCCTTTTTCTGCGACACAATAGTATCGTAAAAATAAGGTAGCTAGTCCATTTATTCAAACCTTCCCCATTAGAAGGTAAAGTGGTCAATTTCACTCACTGACGCAGACCTAATTTATCTTTACTGCACCTGCACCTTATTATACTCATGTATTTATTTCACTAGATTTTATTGCGTAAAGGCTTTCGATTTCTTTCGCTAGTTCTTCAAAGTGCGCGCGCTAATGCGTTCATCTTCCACACGTACCTTGCCCGGTGGAGCTGGGAAGAAGGGGTGGGGTGGGCGTGTGCGCGCGCTTATCTCACGGTGGAGAGAACCTTACGCCTCGAGCTTTCACGCGAATGACTCTGTTGTAGTTACCCGGTACACAATGGCACAATGGCCAAGTTTCCGTTTGCGAATAGGACGCGTTTTTCATACACAGCAAAGGAACAACTGAGACACCTATTCGCCTTCATCTGTACCTGTGACCAAGCCTCGTGCGTCCTCTGTGCATCGGCAACGCAGGGCACGTATTGATCTCCTTGATATTCTTCGCGTGAAATCCCAATTGGTTGCTATCGCACTCATTGCTTCGGCTTTGTGGCAAAGCTGTGACTTTTTTGTCTTTTTGGTATGTTCTGCGTCAGCTATGTTTACGCTTCTTTTTCCCAATAAATTTTAGCTGTTAGTCAGCGCCTGTCCTCTGTTTCTTCTTTCTTGTCGTCGTCTGGTGTGCGCTCTATCAACCAATATGAGCAACCTGCTCGTCGTGTTTATAACATTTTTAACCTCTTCGAAGCAAGTCGACGTGATTTCCAACAGTATAAAGAAGCTTTCGGGGGTTGCCTGCAGAATCATAAATTTCACAAGCATGAACTTAATTGCGCACTCATGCTTGTTACACGCTGTTGCCAACGATGCGGTCTTTTAGCTCAGTGGAATGTTTTGGCTCAGTGACAAAAAAGGGCATCATCATACACAGGTATGCATTCGTACCGGTTTCAAGCCATCTGATGTGGAGGAAGAAGCGTATAACGTTTTCTGTAGTCACTTGTACAATCATTTGTACATTGTGTCTTGCGACATATTAACACGTGCTATTTCGCGCGGCTAATTTAGCGCAACAATGCTGCGCTAAATGTTGGGCAATCACACTGTAGTTCCCATATAGAATACCTTAGACGACGAGAGTTCCAAATGCGCAGCCCTCCGCTTGTGCTATTAGTGTCAGCAGTTCTTGTGCAGTTCATCTATTGCGTAACAGCAATATGGTGAATACCATTCGGGGATCCGGATTTCTGAGTCCAAGTCCAACATCGCAAGTGGTCGTGCCTGCAAGGATATTGCATTTACAGAAAAAACTCCCAAGCATTTCCCCGAGGGTGAACATGGTTATGGTGCATTCAGACGACGGACCGAATCCGGATTTGTTTTGGACGCGGACAGCTAATCCGCGGATGGTCCGCCTGCAGGCGCATCCACACGACGGACGGTGTCCTAGGGGAAAACAGCCGGATTACCCTCGACAGCAGATTCGGCGCTCACCTGCGCCCGCTGGCAGCAGACCGGTTTGAGAGTATTCAACATGGATGCCCGCAAGAAGTGAAGCTTGGCTGCGATGTCTGTCGTGTTGTGACAAATGAACGAGTAGTGTTATTCTTTCAGGAGAAAAGGGAGTTGCTAGCAGGATATTCTTTCAACTACATTATTCCCCGCTTGTAGAACTTCTAAACGTGTCTCCCGCCTTTCTTTAGAAGCGGCACGTCGCCGGTTGCAAAAGTTAGAATATTTCACCACCATGACGGCTAAGATTAATCTCGCGTGTTGAGCGACGGCGGCGACATTTCCCGAACCACCAAAAGTGATTTCTGCATATTTAATCACCTGAGAACAAAGTCTCCGGAAACTAAGTAAACAATGCTCAAGCGTAGATGATGCCGACCAGTCATGCAGCTGTCCGCGAGCCATGGAGGACATGCCGCGAGCAGACGAAAAGTGTACTGGTTGCCACCGACCCCAAGCTATTCCGCTGAAGTACCGGCTCTCCCCCGCCAGAATCCCGATGTGAGAAACAGGTTGGGTTCATCCGTCCGCGAGCCGCGCGGACGAGTGGCGGACGAGGGGAATCGTTGATGTGAGGTCACGTGACGCGCCGTCCGTCCCGCCACATCGGGATTCGATCCGTCGTCTGAATGCACCATTATGGTGCATTCAGACGACGGACCGAATCCGGATTTGTCGTGGACGCGGACGGCTAATCAGCGGATGATCCGCCTGCAGGCGCATCCACACGACGGACGGTGTCCTAGGAGAAAACAGCCAGATTACCCTCGACAGCAGGTTCGTCACTCACCTGCGCCCGCTGAAAGCAGGCCGGTTTTAGAGTATTCAACATGGATGCCCGCAAGAAGCGACGCTTGACTGCGATGACTGTCGCGTTGTGACAAATGAACGAGGAGTGTTATTCTGTCAGGAGAAAAGGGAGTTTGCTGGCAGAATGTTCTTTCAACTACACTGTTCCCTACTTGTAGAACTTCTGAACGCGTCACCCATCCTTTTTTAGAAGCGGCACGTCGCCGGTTGCAGAAATTAGAATATTTCACCATCATGACGGCTAAGAATCTCGCATGTCAAACGACGGCGGCGACATTTCCCGAACCACCGAAAGTGATTTCTGCATATTTAATCACCTGAGAACAAAGCCCCTGGAAACTAAGTAAACCATGCTCAAGCGTAGGTTATGCCGACCAGTCATGCAGCTAGCTGTCCGCGAGCCATGAAGGACATGCCGCGAGCAGACGAAAAGTGTACTGGTTGCCAGAAACCCCGAGCTAATCCGCTGAAGTATCGGCTTTCTCCCGCCAGAATCCCGATGTGAGAAACAGGTTGGGTTCATTCGTCCGCGAGCCGCGCGGACGAGTCGCGGACGAGGGAAATCGCTGATGTGAGGTCACGTGACGCGCCGTCCGTCCCGCCACATCGGGATTTGGTCCGTCGTCTGAATGCACTATTAAGTGCGAATACACGGGGTGATGCTATGAGGGGTACTTATTAATTCGCACTATTATATTTGTTAATCACACTATGGTGCCTTTATAGTGTAATGGTTGCTGGGAATCGCAATTTGATCACACGGGGGAGTTTACGTCAACTCACTGACGAATGCCAACGGATTTTAACTTTACTCTTCCTCACGACCCACTCTCGACAGGAGACTGGGAGAGAAGGCGGGCGCGCGAGAGAGAGGGGTGCGCGCGCAGCTGCAGCGAGCCAGGAGAGCGGAGAGCGAGCGAAGGGGGAGGGGGTATAAGGCGCGTTACTGACACCGACATCAGCGTCGCGTCCGTGGCTTATTCGGTAGAGCATCGCGCTGCGGCCCGCCAAGTCCTCTTTCTTTTAAAGATAGAGAGAAGACTGCGGACGCCGCCGACGGCGGTGGATGGTTTGGGGTCGCTTATAAAGTGTATTCATACTTAAAACCTCGTCTATGCTTTCTCGTTAAGAAGCTGTGCCGTAACGTCGCAGTTATGCAGCACTGACCGAATCGTCTTTGTTTTGTGTTTCCCCTTTGTCTTTTTTGCTGCACGTTAAATACTCGACCACATAATGAAGAAACACGAACGGGCACTCTCAACTCGTATAGCCGGATTGATAGCTTCAGAAGTGTCTACAGGAGATCAATTTCCCGCTGCGTGACCGGGACGATGCGGACTACGGCGGTTGAGACAGCGATGCTCAAGCGCTCCTCGCACACCCGTCGTTTATTGCGGCGCATTTGACCCGCCGCTGCCTCACTGCCATACATGGTGGGCATACTTCACATACTCAAGTAGAAGATAGGCTTAGAAGCTAGCGTCCATTCACTTGCACATCCGAAAGCATAACAGCACTGCAACGAAGAGGTATCGAAAGATACGTTGCACTTTTATGAGCTTCACAGAGCAGTGAAAAATCTTAATGAATACTACAAAAAACGCCATCCCGTACGAACGAGCACAGCATGCCAGGCGCGCGTTCCCACCTGTCATTACAAGTTCCGTCCTGTAGCTCACATGATGCTAAAATGGGTGATGTCATTCCTTTCAAGTTCTTTTATGATTATTCTTGAACCATCGTACTTCTTCATCCACTCCAAAACGACGAACGTTTAAGCTGTTCGCACGTCAGTTTGGCGGGCGTTCATGTCCTGAGCAGCACCTCGCGAGCAGTTTGCATGTGAGCACTTGAGAGCCTAGATTGCTGCCCTAGATATACTGCGATTAATTGCTTTATAAACACTTCAGAGCAGGTATATGACGCTACGTCACTATGCTATTTCAGGAAAAGGCGTAGTGGCGTTGCAAAAAACACACATCGCATGTTTATTTTCAGTGACCGACAAGAAGAAGCCGTGGATTCAAGGTGCTACAACTTGGATAAAAATCGCGCTTAGCCAAATGGCTGTGGGATGCTCTGTCGACAGAAAGACTCATCCTACCATGGAACACAACGACGTTTATTGACGTGGCAGCAGCAGCCGGGCAAGCGTACCAACGCTGCGTTCTGCGCTCGAATGGTTAGAGAAATGAAAACGAAGTCGAGCTTCGCAGCTCGGTTTTTATAGTCACCAGTGGTGACGTGAGCTTCCGGTGAAACTGCGGTGGCGCTGTCCCTTATCGGAAGCATGTAGCAGCAAGTGGCC
The DNA here is from genome assembly GCF_043290135.1 of Rhipicephalus microplus. Taxonomy (NCBI): domain Eukaryota; kingdom Metazoa; phylum Arthropoda; class Arachnida; order Ixodida; family Ixodidae; genus Rhipicephalus; species Rhipicephalus microplus. The sequence continues at coordinate 30,317,191 of NC_134701.1, forward strand.
GGGTCACGCCGGGCGCACCAGTGACGACACGGACGCTGCGCAGGCTTCTGCGCTACGGTAGCCGCAAGGCTACAAAACCAGGGGAGTCGCGAGGGGACTTTACCTGTATTTAATGGCGACTACAAGCCATGAGCGAGATGATGAATTCTATTTGTTTTACTGCGAAAAATGTTATGAGATCAGAACACTGGTGACGCGCGGTGCAGTAGTTGTACGCCGCCACCGCTGGTGTCTGTAACCAGTATCAAACGAGAAAAACTCACTTAATAAAAACACCAATGACACAATCGGATTTAAACCAGGGTCCGATGCGTGCCAGCCCCGTATTCTACCACGGAGCCACGCTAGTGCTTAGAACTCACCTGAGCTTCGTAGAACACGGACCCGCGGCACAGTTTTTAGCCTCTTTTCTAACTACACTGATGGACGTCATCAAATTGTCAACATGCAAGATCTTACGTCATTATTATTAAACATAAAGACAGGGGTACCTCAGGGGTTGGTCCTGGGGCCACTGTTATTCACACTATACGTAAGTGATTTCTCATGCATACTGTTACGAAAGACGGCGACGCCAACACGGTACCGAAGGCGCCACTGCTCCGATATCCGCCGACACGGTCACCAGCCGTTTGGTAGCGTAGGTTTCTCAGCTCGCGACTGTTTCTGCGCAGAGCTGATAGACAGCGGACGAGACGACGGTGAGTTACACAAGGTTTATGTACAGCATATATACAGAGGCGTTACGAATTCAGCACTGCGGCCGACAGCTTAGAGACCCGAAGAGCCGAGCTCTCCTCCCGAACACATAGGTCTACTGCTCGCGACGCGCCGCAGGGCTTTTTTTTATATGAACCGGGAGGATTCTTTGAGTAACCAAATGTCCAATCAGAAGGGCCACTGGCTGTGAGGTCAGAATCTTCCAATGGGGTCGCCGCTGGGCCGCGTCATTCTCATCGAATCCGGAGCCGCTGCGCTGCACGTGGCTGCAGCCAAGGACGAGTGACGTGGCCACGCATCGCGTCAGACTCGCCAGACAGGAAGGCGCCGACTGCTTCGACGGGCTCGCTGGCTGAGGTGACTCACTGTGCGTGCGCGGCAGAAAGGCACCGCCGCGTGAAGACGCCGTTGTGTTGTTCGCGTCAGGCGGGCTCGCGTGCTGGCCTTGACACAGATTGCCTTTTTCCGAGGCATGGACGTGCGATGTGGACTCGCAGGCATAACATTACTCAAATCGGCCGAGTTGCTAATGTACGCTGATGACGCAGCTTTAGTAGTAATAGTTACCGCCGATAACATAGTCGATCTAGAATGTAGAGCTAATGAAGAACTAGAAAATATTTGTAAGTGGGTTACAGTGAACAAATGACCACTCAATGCAAAGAAAACCAAATACACCATTTTTCACTCCCGTTACCGAAATGTAAACTGTGAGTCGTTTCGACGTACAATGAACAACTGTCAACTTGAACATGTAAAAAAATTTAAATATCTCGGTGTAGTGTTCGACAGCCAATTACACTGGAAAAAAACAAATTAATTCTGTTTGTACTACGCTAGCATCTGCATGCTGTATGCTACTGGCTGCTAGAAATTATTTTAGCAGAAATATTCTCAGAGTCCTTTATTTTTTGTTTGTTCATAGTCATCTATCATGCCCCGCCGCGGTCGTCTAGTGGCTAAGGTACTCGGCTGCTGACCCGCAGGGCGCGGGTTCGAATCCCGGCTGCGGCGGCTGCATTTCCGATGGAGGCGGAAATGTTGTAGTTAGGCCCGTGTGCTCAGATTTGAGTGCACGTTAAAGAACCCCAGGTGGTCTAAATTTCCGGAGCCCTCCACTACGGCGCCTCTCATAATCGTATAGTGGTTTTGGGACGTTAAACTCCACATATCAATCAATTACTGCTTACACTCATGGGGATGAACCTTTGAAACTTATCTTGATCCTATCGGATTATTACAAAAGCGTGCACTTAGAATAATAGATTATGCGGCATATAGTGAACCCAGCGCGTCTTTGTTTCACAAGTTCGAAATTCTATCTTTTGATTACTTACGGCAGCATAAAACCGCAGTCACCATCAGTAATGTTATTCCACACAGCGTACATTTCGATGCATCTATCTTTCCTTCCTCGTCCCGCGTCACTTGATGCATGACAATGCGGAATTTTAATCTTCCACCTACTAAAAACGTGTGTGGTGAACGCTTACTACAGATCGTAGGAGCTAAAGTGCGGAATAACGTACCACTACAGATTAAAGATTCTAGGGCTTTCTCGAGCGCACTCAAAATATATTCGCAACAAGTAGAAGAATAGTATTGACCATGTACTAAGCTTTACACATAGTTTCACGTTTTGTCTGTACTTGATTATTTCATTATTTATGAACAAAGTGCAACAATGTGTTCTTTATACATTTCTCTACGTTCTCTCAAGCATCTACGTCACCCTAAATCACAATATCTTTTTGTATTTTTGTTTGTTTTTTGAAAAATCAACGTTTTTTGATGTTCTGATTTTTTTTAATACAAATTGTATTCTGCTAGTATACTTTCTCCCGTTAGACCCCCTACTAGCCTAATGCTATGGGTCTAATCAGTGTTGTGCATTTCTTGAAATGTAGTCTTAACAACCTCAATAAAATGAAAAAACTGAAAAAAAAACACGGACAATCAATTCATATGCACGCTAAATGCATGAACAGAACTTACCGTTACTTTCGAACACTTGGAATGCTTTTGCAGGTGACCATTCAGGCGTTTTCTGGTTAGACACACGACGCAATCACCACCATTCAAAGGGAACACGCACACAATGCCCCGTACATTACCCACAAATCCGTCGCCGTGCTTCCCTTCACACTGTAAGCAAAAACTATTCGAGTTTGGGGTTTTTCCGGCTCATGACCTCTGAAAACTCTCTCGGGTTTAAAATTAGTACCTCGCGTAAGAGTAAAAGATGGTACATGATATAGTTTTACCACCACCTCTCAGGCAAGCAGTAAAAGGATGTCAAAATCCAGTTTTACCACTTAGGGAGTTTTCTATCACGTGATTTTTAACCTGCGTTTCAGAGTTTATTACCACGTGACTGCAAGGTGCAGCTGCTTCGGCGGCTTTTGCGCCATACCCCCCTTGTGACGCTCTCAGCGAATACTGAAGGTACGCGAAGCCCACAGATGTTTTTTTTTTGTTTTTTTTTGCATCGCCGTGCCTCTGGGCTGACCTCGAGTCAGCGCACTTTTACTGGAACGGGGGGCAGCATAAGCACGACAACCGAGAACAGCATTTCTTGAACGAAAAAAAAAAGACGGGGGGGGGGGGAAGGGGGGGCTCTCAAAAGAGAAAAAAAAAGAAAGAAAACCTGCTGTGGAAAGCTGTCCTGCATATTTTCGCAAATTGTTGCTTTTGCTCGGCGGTGGCCTTGGAGACAGACAGTGAAAGAAGCTCGGTATCTGTGTGTCTGGTTGGGCTGATGGATCTCACGTGTTTCCTACATCATCGAGTGACCGTGCTCTTCCGAGCGCCTCCGAACCTGCACGTCGCGGATATCTCGCTTCCGAGCCGAATCGCGAAGATCTGCCAGTGTTAACAAAATCAATCTGGTGTCATCGTCCGTGCTTGCCTGCTGGAGAAGCAATAAGCAAAATGCTTCACTCTGTCATCGGCACCGAGCCGTGGCCACCAGTGACCAGTGGGAGTGTGTTGCCGGGGCAGGTGAAAGAAGCATCACATATCTTTTGTTCCACAGTAGGCGATACTGCGTGAGTAATGTGCTGCCCGAATTGCCCATCTCATGCACCAACTGTTGTCAAACATGTAGCGCGAAGCCGATACGAGGCAGACGGAACCAGTAAGCGGCTGCCGGTGAGCATGAAGAAAACCTGGACGGTGGTCTTTCGTTGGAAGTATGCATACACCGCCCCGTCCCCGTAAGATAGTGGTGACGTGTTCATTTGTGTCTGAAATGACGACGAAATTCGCACAAGATATGTGTTCTGGGATCGCCAGATGTGTTTTATCAGATAGCCGTGCTCCTCAAAAAGGCCTAGAACACCGTCGGTAAGCAGCTTGTATGCTGGCGTGGACCGCTCTTCTACGCCCGTTGTGATGAAAACGTGCTGCTACTGTGTTTGTGCACCGTCGCTGAATGAAAATCATTGAGCTACCATGCTTTGTGCGTACTTAGGTATATTTTATGGACTTGTGCATCAGCAGTTCTAACACGCGTGGGGCAAAGAGCCCGGTGTGCCAAGCAATTATTGGATAATCAAAAAGGTGAGACCGTGTAGATTTATAATAAAAGGTTGGTGTGACATTTAGTGCACTGCAGTCCACCTGAAGCTTACGCTTGCACCTTCAAGCGTTGTTGTTAATCGATGCAAAAAAAGAGCTATCTTACCGGTACTACATAACCGGTCAAAAAGTCGTGCCTATATATATATACCGGATTGTCGAAGTGTAGTCAAGCAACGCGTGCAGTCTGTGCTAGTGGTGTATTATTCTGCATTTGTTGTGTGTGCGTGTTTGTCTGTATGTGAATGTATGTGTCACCAATTCTGCCGTTCAATAAGTTCAATCAATTCTGCTACTCAGTAAATTTGTCGACTCTGGGCGAATGCACCCGTCTTTTTATTTTTTACCACCAAAAATAACTCCAAGTAATCACCTCAAAAACCTTGTGAAGGTAGTAAAAATTTACTCTCTCTATACTCGCTGAAAACCTCACTGGGGTAAATACTTACTACTCTCCCTACGTTCAAAAACTCAGTTAGCACGAGAGTAAATTTTGACCTCGGTAGTAGGTGGTAAAAAAAAACCAGGAAAGGTAGTGCGCTAGAGGACAAATGGTTTAACCAGCTTTTGAGGTTATTTCAGGTCATTTTTGTTTAGTGTGCACCATCTCATTCCTGCTTCGTCGTAAATGAAGTTGTCTAGTCGTCCAACGTTGTGTTACAGCTTAGCAGAGATCCCAATCCACTGCACCTGTTCACTTGTTGGCTTCAAGTTCCAAATTCACCCAAATTCTCATGGACGTCGGTCGCTGCCGCGACGACCACCATAGTGTTGTCGGTCGCAGCCAACTTGTTTGTTTTGGTCTTGGCTGTTCGAGATTTCACGAGAGCCGCCTGTAAGGTACACAACGGTCGTAGCGGGCTCAACGTAAGAGCTGAGATCTAGTGTGAGCATCCCCTGCGTGCGCAAACGCACGCATCTCTTTTAGGTTCAGCGCATGCGCACTCTTCCTCCTTCTCGTGCATTCCGTACGCTAGGCCGTTGCGTACATTCCCGGTGGCTGTCACGCGAAATCTCGACCTTTCACGAGAAGTAAACAATGGCTGTGAGCGTCAGCAGCAACGGCTGCTGCGAAAAAAGTCGCGTTCTTCGGCTACTGCAGTTCATTTCTTCGCTATTGGCCTCGAGATCTTGGAGTGGCTCCCTCTAGCATGTGGCATCAGTTTGTGAACTCCGCTCTCAACCATGCAGCAGCATCCGCTGCTCCTGTGCACGGATTGTTTGCTTCAGGCAAGAACTTCGTGGAATGTACAGGCTCGCAAGGGTGAACTAACGCCCACAACGAATGCAATTATGAGTTTGTTTTAGTCGCAGCACAATCGACGGGGCCAAAAAACCTCCTAGATGGCCTATGAGTCCGCCGATGCCTCTGACCGCATTGCTGGTCAGAAAATGAAACTATGTGTGAGTGTTCTCGCTCCTTATCTGCAGTTTCTGCCGGGCGATACTAGTCGATTCAGGTGTTTCGAAATTTCAGTAACCGTGCCTCTCTCCAGCATCTGCAAGCAAGTAAATGCAGATAGCGAAACTTCGATGTGTCTCATCGACGGCGCGGTGGTGTACGACGGAGGCCACGTTTTTTTATAGCGCGCAGCCAATGCCGTCAGTGGAGATTGTATCACCATCGCGGCTGTGGTCCTGCAAACACGTGGACTTGTGAAACAGCCCCACAACGTCTTCGTGGCAATTGAGTGCCGCGCAAACGAAAACTCCTCTGTACCTCGATGTGCTTTAACCGTACGTGAAAAGGACGTTAGGTTTCACAACAATCCCAAAAAGAAGGGCATGCCTGCCCTTTTCTTAGAGATATCTTTTGCTGCAGTGCAATTATAGTGACAGGAAACACTAGGATATGCGTGAGAATCGCTAATTTCTGCCAATCTGTCGTTCGCAAACAACACATGAAAGAATTACTGCAGAGCAGCTGTTTAAATATCTGCTTTGGTAGTCAATCGACTGTTCATGCCATCTAATAGGAATTCAAGGCAACATCAAATTACCTAATTTGAGATAATCCTGCTTGTATTGCAGTTTTGGCCGTCGGCAGGGCGTAAGCCCGTGTTGTATTGTAGTAAGAGAAGTCTTGAGGGGTAGGCGCTGGTGTGACACAGGGAGGGGGCAAGTTCCGTCTTAATGCACCCCTTGGCCGATGCAAGTGACCGCAGTTTGTCTCAATAACTTTGTTCAATCAGAGCAATATTATGAAATCTTTCATATTAACACTTCGCAAGGCCGTCGCTCGGGTATGAGAATAAATTAAATAGCTATCGCTTATTGTATATACCGCGCACAGGGCCACAAAGAAGATGTGATAACCTTTAGTGAATGTGCACTCAACAGCCACAACATTCCTCGCTTATTAATTTATGGTAAGCAGTGCGCTAGGCGCGCGCTTCTCTTGATCAGTAAACTACCTATATATGTAGGTACACAAACCAAATGAAGCTGTAGTCTCAGATGTCTTGCGCCGCTCAGCTGCGCTTACGAGGCGCGCTTACGTGAGGCTACCTGTCTTTCGCGGCATATGTATGGGGACGGCACCACACCTGGCGTAAGTCGCCTGCAGCCTGCGTGCAATGAATGGATGAAATGCTGGTGAGGCGCTGACACACGGTTGAATAGTTACCGAAAAGTGGAGCGTTTACGGCAGGTATAGCAAAAGTCACTGTCAGTGAAGGAATTGCTGCAAACGGTCGATCATGGCGTGGGGCGCTTTCCTTCTCTGAGTTTGACTATCCACTTCTCTTTTCGGCTTGGGGGCCTTAGGATAGTTGTGAAAGTCAATGTCCTTTTCACGGGTGCGTGGTCATATAGGGGTACAGAGCACTACTCCACCACGGCGAAGCACTCGCCACGGTGAAAAGCGGCTGTGGTTATAGAAACAAAGCACCGTGCTTTTGAAGTGAGCGTTAAAAGCGGACACTTATGGTTGTTAGAACATCATCGGTATCCACCATACACAAAATGACCAATTGAAGTGCGTGTTTGCCGAGTTTTACCACGACTGTAGTTTCCACAGAGCTTCTCACCACATTTTGGTGAGAAACGCTATGGTAGTTGCACGGAGCTTCGAAAGCACGCTAATCCTTGAACTGACGTCATAACAGCGCGATTCCCCAATAGATTGACACCAGGCCATTAGATTGATCACGGGAGCACTGAAATTCCAGACTCTTTACGCCGAAGCCACTCCCGTTTCGGCTGTTGCGTATGGTTAAATAACGCTGTGCGGGACAGCCTCATCCGTTACGGGCCCAACGCGCCACGCCGTGCAATCCTTAGGCATTGCACACGCTAGACTACAACTGCCGACTGTAAATTTACAGACGAATACCTTCCACACGATACTGACGATCACCTATTGTTTTAAAGGTAGAAGCAGAGCTGCAAAATGTGTTCGGAAAAGTATTTGAGCCCACGCGCTCAACAAGCACATAGTTTCTATACCATGCTCATAATCATCTGCTTTTAGATGCTATAACTATCATCAAAGACCTTTTTTATCATAAAATGTCACAGCTTTCCCGCAAAGGTGAAGCAATGAATGTAATAGCAACCAAGTGTAATGCCACGCAAAGAATGATGAGCACATCAAAACTTGCCCCGCGTTGCTCACGCACAAATGACGCGTGAAACATACTCACAGATACAGATGAACGCGAATAAGTGTCTCAGTAGTTACTTTGGTGGGTCTGAAAAGCGCATACTTTTCGCAAACGGTGACAGTGCAGTGAGTGCAGTGACCTTTGTGCACCCGGTGAAAGCCAGAGGCGTACTATTCTCCACACCGCGAGACAAGCGCGCGCACGTGTGAGCGTCTACCCTGCCCCCCTCTCCATGGGTCAAAGTATGCTTGGGAGATGAATGGATTCGCGCGCGTCACAGGGTCGTGAAGATCTGGCGACGCGCGTTCATTGCGCCGACTCGCTGGCAATGCTGAGAATACAATAATTTCCCAGAGATCGGTATTGACAGCAGTAAGTGGTAGATAGAAATATCTGGCCGTTTCAACGTTGAAGGCGGTGCTCTTTTGTGGCTCAGTGGGTAACGCCACGCGCTCACAAGCAACAGGTCGGACGTTCGATTTCGCATGCCGATGTATGTTTCTGGCAAATTTTATTTTTCTTTCTTTCTTGGGTTTTAATGTGTACAGATACGTATACAAATTTGGTGAATGACGGTGGTCACTGATGCCGGCAGCAAAATCCCACCGGAAGTGGTCGTATATTTGCTATCGCAATAAAAGTAAACATAGTGATTGATTGATTTGTGGGATTTAACGCCTCAAAACCACCATATGATCATAAGAGACGCCGTAGTGGAGGGCTCCGGAAAGTTCGACCACCTGGGGTTCTTTAACGTGCACCCAAATCTGAGCACACGGGCCTACAACATTTCCGCCTCCATCGAAAATGCAGCCGCCGCAGCTGGGATTCCATCACGCGACCTGCGGGTCAGCAGCCGAGTACCTTAGCCACTAGACCACCGTGGCGGGGCAATAAAAGTAAAAATACACATACCCAAAGAACAACCCAGCAACGTCTGTTCAAATTTATGAGCATTAGTGGTCTATTCTCTGAGAGATAACCAATAGCCTGAAATTCAGTGACCAAGCAATGCGGCATTGTTGATAAGCAGCCAGATACTAACAGGGGCGTGAAGCAGCATAAAACTTTGTGGTTAAATAGGCATAGTAACGCGAAAGTCTTTTCTCGTTCGTAAATACTATTTGTAGTTATTCAACCGCCTTCGCTAGTGAAGTGTCAATACTGGCTAGAATTACCTACGTATGAACAATTATATTGCGCAAACATTTTGCTAGTGAGGTTCAGGCAACTTCTCAGGCGAACACCGACTGACGCAGGCTGGTCTCCTAGACATCAATGTCATATTATCTTGATGATCACGTAATTTCTGCATGCCACTTGCCTCGCAATTACAAAGCACATGGGTCAATTTGAATAGAACAACACTGCCTTGAACGAAGCACTGACTCGTCCCTCCGCTATAGTGAAACAAACTTGAATGAAATATGCTAAAACATGAGCTTGCTATAAAGTGAGATGGCATGAAATTGAGGAGCACATCTTGAGCCACGTGCTCTCCGCGACAGCAGGAAAGTGCACTGTGGCGTTGCCAGTAATCAAATGCATTCATATGAAGGCGCAAGGAATTCCGTGACACTGAACGCATAAGTTCATTTTAAATGCGAAGCATTCCTTAGCGAACTTCGGCGATTTTTAGCGCATCTATCTATCTATCTATCTATCTATCTATCTATCTATCTATCTATCTATCTATCTATCTATCTATCTATCTATCTATCTGTCTGTCTGTCTGTCTGTCTGTCTGTCTGTCTGTCTGTCTGTCTGTCTGTCTGTCTGTCTGTCTGTCTGTCTGTCTGTCTGTCTGTCTGTCTGTCTGTCTGTCTGTCTGTCTGTCTGTCTGTCTGTCTGTCTGTCTGTCTGTCTGTCTGTCTGTCTGTCTGTCTGTCTGTCTGTCTGTCTGTCTAGCCACCTACGACTTTTAGCTCTCCTGGCCGTTTGAATAATAGTATCGATACCAAACTTGGTATGGCATAACATGATTGTATGACGAGCATATTTGACTAGTCGTAACATGAAAATCATGATATGTATGCCATAAATGTCAGGATTTACATTTCATGGCCTTGCTGCCTTTGCGGTGGTCTCGCTCACATGGCATGTTGCAAAACATGATTGCATGGCGAACACAAGCGACAGACTCTAACGTGGAAATCATGACATGCCTGTCATGTAAGTAATCAGTCATGACTACAAGCCACGCTCATGATGCGCTCGCAGCAGTCTCGCTAGCATCACATATACCAAATTCGGCGTTACGTGATGCGAATGGATGGTGAAGGTATGTGACTGGTGCAAACATGACAATCTTGAGATGCGTGTCATGTGACATTATGACTACAAGCGACACTCATGATGCCCTCGCAGCCGTTTCACTAGCTTCACATACACCAAATTTGGTATTAAGGGGCGTGAATGGACGACAATGAGATGTGACTGGTGCAAGCATGATAATCATGTGACGCGTGTCATGTAGCAATATGACTACATGCTACGCTCATGATGCGCTCGCAGCCTTCTCGCTAGCTTCACATGCACCAAATTTAATATTTTGTGACACGAACGGACGACATATGTGAATGACAAGTCCAAACATGATAACCATGACATGCGTGTCATGTAACAACATGACTACATGCCACACTCATGATGCGCTCGGGGCCGTTTCGCTAGATTCATATTGCCAAATTTGCTATTACGCCACGTTAATTGATGTGGAAGGTGTGTGACAGGTGCAAACATAATAAATATGAGATGCGTGTCATATAAGAGCATGACTACATGCCACACTCAGGCGCCAATACACTTACCCCTGTATTCTAGAACGTCCCTTCACTCATTGCTTCACCTTTACTTGAGAAAGCCGATGGGAGCGCCGTCTCTAGGCACGGCAAGTCACTGCATATCAGCGATAATCTGCGGCGATTCTTGAGTAGCACAGCGTCACTTTATTTTATTTTATTTATTTATTTACATATACTGCCAGTCCCAATTAGGGATTATTGCAGGAAGGGCACATACATTGTGAAAGGGCAAGATTTATACGGAGGGTATTCACTGAATTATTATAATAACGAGTGAGACAAAGCCGACAGAAATACATTTGATGACTACATCAGTACCACTAAAATACATTTAGTAGCATAGGACTTTAGAACCGAGCTGTGGCGCAGTGGTCAACTCTGTCAAGTGAAGGGTGAAAGTCGAGTCGAGGAGCGGTTGTGAATACGGGGGTTAGACGTGACCCAGTGAACGTGTGCTCCAGCGTTCGGTACACCGCGTTATGCCGGCGATACCACGCCAGGCGCCAATCCGCCCGGTATATACTCGCAGGCACGAGCCGCACTGCGTTGCTTTGACACATGTGCGTTTGAGCACGCCCGGCGTCCCTTCCTCACGATGCTAGGCAGACGCGGTGCATTCTCAGTAACGTGGTAGGTGCGAAATGCAGCATGTCGCATTTCGTGCCGGTTGCCGCCTAACTGCGCCGACAGACGCTGGTGGCGTCTGGCGTCAGACTATAGAGTGTTCGCGTTTTCCTAACGCAGCGTCGCTGCGCCCAGCGTGCGCTCGTCAACGTTACGTGGCAGTATAAAGGGCCCTTCATGATGCTCTCCCAACCATTTCGCTAGCTTCACATATTCCAATTTCCGCATTACGGGACGTGAATGGAAGACGAAGGTATGAGACCAATGCAAACATGGTAATCATGAGATGCGTGTCATGTAACAACACGACCGCATGCCACGCTCATAATGCGCTCGCTGTCGTTTCTCTAGCTTGACATATACCAAATTGGTATTGCATGACGTCAATAGACGGCGAAGTTAAATGACACGTCCGAACATGATAATCATGATATGCGTGTCATGTAAAACAGGACTACATGCTACGCTTACAGCGCGCTCGCGGCCGTCTCGCTAGCTCTACATATACCAAATTTGGTATCAGGTGGCGTGAATGAATGATGATGGTAAATGGCACGTCCAAACATATTAATTATGGCATGGAAGTTATGTACGGCAAAATTTACTTTCGCCTCGTAACGTTGTTGGGATTTCAAACTGACATATAAACCTTCCTAATTCGGGCTTCGCATATCATCGATTCTCACTGTACGTGGGATCTGCCAATTTGTAGGGTGCGAGTGGCTTCAAAGATCCAGATTATACCAGAAGAATAATATCGCTGTTCGGGAATCGTTCATTCGCGCTGACTCTCATTTGCTGCCGTCTAGCTGATGCGAAGGATAGGCGGGGCTCATCACTACTGCGCCAAACGCGTTGCAAAGCAGTTTCACATGTGGCCCGAATTGTGCCACGGACGCGCATTAATTTGTTATTTTTTGCATTTCCTGGTCGTTCTTCTGTCGTGTCGCACAAGAGTCTGGCCTCGCCAGTAGCGCTGCTCCCAACAGCCATCGCTCACCTCGGCATCGATTGCATGTGCAGGCTGTGTAACGAGCGCTGAAGGCGAAGGACGATTTCGCTGAAGTGTGTAACTGCTTTTTCGTTAGAGTATACGCTGAATTGCACTGATGGACGCTCTTCTTTCGGGGCAGCAGGTGCAGAGGTGTTAAACGCTCGTCTTGGGCGGAGTGCATTTTGGAGAGAAGCAATTCAAGGCAGTGGGGGTGAGGAGGAAACACCGCTCTGTCCTCCCGACAGCTTTGACATTGTTATTTCGGGCCTCAGTCACTGCAGCCTTCTTTCCTGCCGGCACGCTTCCTTGATATTCTTAGCGAGCCCCATTCTCTGCGCGCTGGCTTCTCGGCCTTGCCCCGGGTTCCGGCTCCTCTGGTATAGAAGACACAATGCGCAGTCGCTTCATGTCCTCGCTATTGCTCATGATGGCCAGCATGTGCTTTTCTCGGTTCAACATAACTCTGGTTATCAGAAGAAACGCTCGCTTAGTGTTAATGGTTGTTTTGCTTTTTCCTACACCTGGGCGGTGTAAGGGCCCCTTGGCACAAGAGCAGAAACGAGAGGTGTAAACAATGCAGTGTAGGATTAAGTTATTAAAATCAACGACGGTGCCATCTAGATGGCTTTGCGCTCGTATGGTTCTTTCGTATGCTACCGCGTTGTCTGTGCGCGTCGGCCTCGGCCGAGTCGGCGTCAGTGCGTGCTACACCGCACTAAGCGATACCCTCGTTGCACGAAGGCCACATCACAGGAGCATCTCAGGACACGTCGGTATACAGAGATTCCTCAGTCTTCAGAAATAATTTTTCAAGGTTCTAAACGTTGCACGTGTCTCGTATTGTGTCCAGCTAGAGAAGGCTGTTGTGCCACGAGCTACAGCAAATGGGTGGCGCGGTTCGGTGTTTTTGTGCTATAGGATATAAATTAATAAATAAATAAATATATGTATATATATATGTATATATATGTATACATTTATATATATATATATATATATACATATATATACATATATATATATATATATATATATATATATATATATATATATATGTATATATATGTATACATTTATATATATATATATATATATATATATATATATATATATATATATATATATATATATATATATATATATATATATATATATATTGTCGATCTTGGCCCTTGAGAAGCAGTGTTTTCAATCAAGTATAGCCAAGGTGAGAGAGAGGCCGAATGTTTAGCGGCAGGGAAAGCATAACATGAGCCTAATATAGCGAGGGTGATTGTGAGGAAAAACAAAAGGCTGGGGGTCGGCATAGCAAAACGCTGAGAACGGTCACGGCAAGGAACGAGTGTGGCAGAGGAGGAGCAGCTTTGAGCCTTCACTGCTAAACCATGCTCATCTTCGGCCAAGCTTCGCACAAATTTGCTGAGGCTTCTCATCAGCTCCAATTTTGATTGGTGGTTGTGATAGAGAAGGTGCGCTTGAATTTGTCATTCGGGGACTGGAAATGGAGTTTCATTCCGGGAGAAATTGTCATTTTTCAGGGGCTAACCAAAAATTCTGGCTTTTCAAGTTACATTTTCAAATGGTCCAAGTTCATCTTAAATAAAAAGCAACAATGGCAGGCAAGAGCTTGGCGTGTTTTTGATTCACATGCCAAGCTCTACACTACCAATACTATATAGATTATATAGATTTCACTTCGGCCAACAGGATCTACTATGACCGTCTCAAGGCAGGTTAGATGTGAAGTGTGCACCGCCGACACTGTACAGCGGAAAAGAAAACATTGATGATAGCTAGTAGAATTTTATTTGTTCGTAGGTTACTTTCGCCGCATCAAAATAAAAGCTTATATCCACAACAACCTTCGAATCACTGATGTGTGAAAGGCGATGGACGCAAAGCAACCTCATTCTTGCATTCTTCGTGACGAAGCACGTCACTAACTTTGATAACGACAGTATCGCGGTGCCTAAATTTGCGCAAGAGATCCCGCGCGCATTGAAAAAGCCCGCTGCACAGGGTATTGCCGTGGCACCTATTGCAGCTGAAGAACGTGTGGCAGCTCTAAAGCTCTCAAAACTGAGGAAATTGGTATCACGGGCAACCAGCGATTCCCCGTCGTTGAGCTTCCGCTGAAGCGCCAACGCTTCAGGTAAGCACGAGTATAGTAATGCTGTTAGGAAGATTCCAATGTCGGTGTGTGACATATGAGCTCCTTTTCGCTATTCTTCGTCAACTTTGCTTGTTGAGATACTCTTGGTCGAGGTCCGTCAGTTTATTTAGCCAATCAGATATAGCGATGCAGCGGCCCCAAAACATAGGAAGAGCGGCATTTGTCGTCGCTCAGCGACCAGGTGTCGCTCTCTGCTGCACGGCCCCGGAGTCATCCGCAGCTTTCCGAATAGGTTTTACATACTTTTCGTAAGTTTTTGCGAATACTTCTAGGGTGTTTCTGTGAATTACTTTGTGTTAGGGCTTGTTTGTTCACTTGAGACTAGCTTGGGCATTCTTATAACCCGTATTGAGCACCGCTTAGTAAAACTGCGAGCTTGATCACGCCACATAAACTGCATGGATGAATGGCAGGCCATGCCCCCAAAATACTAAAATACTCCGCACAGAATGGGCTAGGCTAGTACGTGGTCTTGGAATTCTGGAAGAAGTCGGGTGTACCTTTATATATATGCTTCTGGAATGTGTTCGTTGTGTAACAACCGGGTGAAATCGGATTTACTATAAAATGAACGGCCCTACACTTCAAGAAAAATAATGTTGATAAAATCTGAAGTGTATTCCTACAAATGCGGCGCAGGCCAAAGTTACGTAAGTGATGAGATGAAAGCAGTCACTCCTTTGCAATAACTTGATTAGTCTTGACACGCAGTGCAACACATGCCGCTACAACGACATGCGGCAAAGATGCGAAGGGCTTCAATGATGAATAGCAAGCCAAGTATGATATGCAGCTGCTGCTCAGATCCACGATTACAAAAGTGAGGTTGTGGAAAGAAGAGGAAGTGGAAAAGTACTGGCAGTGAGCTTCCACCTTCGCGGTGCACCAGGCGCCACGTCTCCAAGGCGCCGAACCCTTATCTTAGGCTGCCACGACGTCCAAAAGCTTCGGCTACTGGTAGCGGCCATTCTTCCCAGTGACCATCAGATGAAGACGAAGTGATAAACGCGTCAGAACAGCAAGATAATGCCGTGTTTCGCGACTGTGACGGCCCCTCAACAACACCCAGCGCACCCGATGAGTGTGTTACTTCAAAGCAGGCGTGAACTGATAATCAGCGATGCAACGACCATCGACTCCGCGGAAATGAACTCTGAGGTGAAAGAAGACATGCCTTTCACAACAGGCACGTACAAGAAAGCCCGACTAGTGGGGATACCTGTAATTTTCAAGCTGATGGACGCTAGCGCTTCATTCTGGAAAGTCAATCCGAACAAACTGGCCAGTGAAGTGGTATCTGCTGCTAAAGAGAAAGAGCAGTCGTTCCGTGTCAACAGAGATGGCAACTTTTCCGTAAGTGTATCTACAGTTACTGCATCCTCCAGACTTCTTGAGTTAACAGATGTTGCTGGTCTTGAAGTGGCACCATATATACCGCAGTTGTATAGGACGAACCTAGGAAAGATTACACAACTACCAGTACAATACAGTGAAGATCAACTGCTTGAATATTCAAGAGACACTGGTGTAATCTCAGTCAGGAGACAGACTAAATGGCTCTTTTGTGAAGATGGTTCAGCGGAGCCACATTTACTCTGCAGTGTGATTCTTCAGTTCTTCCCGACAAGCCACTGCCGCCTCGTATTCTTCTATATATAGGCTTCGCAAGTCATCCGGCGGAAGAGTACCTACAGTCCGTTACACGATGTTACAACTGTCAACGATATGAACTTGTTAACAAATCGTGTCATGGACAACTTCGCTGCGAAATCTGTGCCGGAGCACATGGTTACAAATACTGTACATCGAGGAATAATCCCAAATGTGCCAATTGCAATGGAGACCACGTAGCGTCGTATGCTGGTTGTCCGAAACACCAGGAGGCTACTCGACTAAAGCGACAAGAAATGTTGCTTGGAAGAGCTTCAAAAAAGGGATCGCCTTGTTCGAATCCTGAAACTGTACACCCACTCCCTATGAGTGCAAAATCAAAGAAGAGTACATCACCACTATCGTATACGATGGTAGCCAAGCGTGCTTCAACTCAGAAAAACAAAAGTACAACCAAAACGGACCGTAAAGAACGATCACCAAGCGTTCAAAGGCAGTCAAGCGACAGCAGGACACCGAAAGCGTTAGGAACTCAGGATAACCAAGCGTCTACACTTTTCACCTCGTCAAAGACGAAGACACAAGAGCAACGTGCATTGAATACAAGTGATGTGGATATGGTTATGTCAATGCTCTTCTTGGCTTTGATGGCAATCCTGTCAGTATTTCCACAGGCAAATGACGTTCCAGAAGTGAGCGCAGTCCTTTCATTAGAGCTTCTACCAGTACAACAAAAAAAGTGTTGTATAGCAAAATGGCCCTACAAATGAACAAATGTTTCCGCAACACAGCTGTGCTTCAGTGGAATGCCAATGACCTTAGGTTCAAAAGCGCAGACTTTAGGAAGCTAGTTGCTCAGTATAGCTGCCCCGTTCTGTGTCTAAGTGAAATGAACGTTGTCCCTGACTTTAGGATTTTTAAATATGCCACATATGCCTCAAGAAGAAATCCTGACTTGAGCAGGGCACTGTTATGCGTACGCCGCGAAATACCCTCTTTTTGTTTTATATTCGTCGGACTTGGACTTGCCAGAATTTGTAGGGTGGAAAATTCAATTCCAGAAACTTACCATCACCGTAATTTGTGTTTATTTTCAATCATCCACCCGCATCTGCGAATCATCCCTGGTTCATTTATTAGATAAAGCCCAGGGACCTGCCCACATCTGTGGAGATTTGAATTCGCACAATACCACGTAGGGCAGTACTCATACAGATTCACGTGGGAGAAAACTTGAAAAAGCAATTGATCGATGTGGTCTTCTTCTACTAAAGGATGGATCAGTAACGTTTTGAAGAGGTTATAATTAGGCTAGTTGTCTAGATTTGGCTATAGCCTTCCCTGACAATGCATGAGATATGAACTGGTGTACAGACCTCGAACAACGAGGGAGTGACCATTACCAAGTTTTCATGCAACACTCAATAATGCAAGTGCAAACGACAACATTTATTTCAAAAGCTGAATGGAAACTATTTCGGCAACATACTGTACGTCACTTCGTGGGAGGTAATGAACTGTATTCATTGATGTCCCGCATTAAACGCACTTACTCGCGTGCAACAAGGATTACAGCCGTCCCAGCAGGCCACTCTAGTGAAGATACAAACTATGAGCGCCTACGAGCGATTAGAAGACGAGCAGAACGTCGCTATCGCCGCACTGTGAGGCTAGAAGATTACAAGAAGAGTCAGGCCGCACACATTCAATCTAACCGACACATGCAAATCGATCAGAAAAAAATGGCATGATTTACGAAATTTATTGATCCCATTTACTGCACTTCAAAAAATCTGGCAAACAATCACTGCTTTAAGTCATTAAGTATCCCAGGAAAAACCATTCAGAGCATTGGCCGTATCTCTTGGATTATCCTAACGTGATGTTTCTAATAAGTTTTCCACAGTGCTGACTGTAACTGGGCAATTGGTTCACAACACTACTGTACTGCCTAATTCTGTAAGCAGCAAATCTAAGATGCATACGGTTCATCACATGCTCAGCACGTATTCTCTACTGGGGTTGCGCACTGCTCTATCACTAACCCGCGTAAGAACGGCAACCGGTCCTGACAACGTATCGTACAGTGTTCTGAAAAATCTAGGACCCAACGGCATGCCAGTTCTACGGATATATAACGACATGTGGACGAAGGCGTACGTTCTAATGTGTTGGAAGGTAGCGAGAATCCTCCTATGTCTGAAGCCCGGTAAATTACCGCTTTCGCTTGACTCATTCCGACATGTCAGCCTCACTAGCAGTGTATCTAAAGTCGTGAAAAAAGTGGTTGACAGAAAATATACAGTGGTGGATTGAAGCTAACAACTCTCTTCATGAACAGATGGTTGGCTTCAGACAATGTTGATGCACCGTCGACTGCGTCTTTGACCTCGTTACATTTGTAGAACATGAGACGAGCTGTGGAAACATGGCTGTTGTGGCGTTCATAGATAATAAGAAGGCATTAGACTATGTGAGCTACTTTTCTGTGCTGTACGGGCTTACCTCACTAGGGTTTAATGGTCGTATCCTTCAATGGATCGCCAACTTCCTGCGTAACAGACAAATATGCATTTCAACCAATAACGGAGACAGCGATCACTTCAATATGAGCAAAAGCGTTCTAAGTCCGCTTCTTTTCAATGCTGCGATGGCAGGTCTTCCAGAAGTGCTGCCCAAAGCCTTCAACATATTCATGTATGCAGACTACATATGCATATGGACGTCCCACGAATCACTGGAAGTGACCGAACCTTGGCTTCAACAAGGACTAAATGCAATAAGTAATTACCTCAAAAAGCGAGGCATGCAGATTTCTCACGCTGAGTCGGTAGTTCTGCCGTTCACTAGAAAGACAGTGAAAAACTTGAAGCTTTTCGTGGATGGCCAGAGAATTGAAATCGCACGAAAGCATCGCTTCCTTGGTGTTACCTTAGATAGCCAACTCAGATGGAGCATGTTGCTGATCTAGAAAATCAAGTGAACTGCACAATAAATGTTATACGTCGCATTGCGGGAACAAAACGGGGTGGTACGTCAGCGTCTCTACTCCACGTTCATTGTGCACTAATCTGATAGAAAATTGCCTACTCTGCACCAGTTTTCCACAACATCTCTCAGGCGTCTCTACACCGATTTCAGCTGTTACAAGCACGAAGCTTACACATATGTATGGGGGTTTCACAGGTGTCACAGGTCCCGTTAATTAGGGAGGCGATCGCTAGGCTAATTCCAAGGGCCGAAGTATCGGCCCCCGAACTGCACCACGCAAGCGCGGACAATTTAGAAGTGGTCCTGTTTGGCGCGCCAGCGGATGCCGGCTGTGTCCCAAAGAACAAGTCAGAGCTGAGAGTTGATAAACAAAACCAAATTATACTCTCAATTATGGCCGATCAAAACGATACACAAATATGCACACTCGACCAAAGTTGAATACGATATGTCACAAATCAAACAACGTACTACACAGTACAATCAGCCACACTCGAAACAACAGACGTAAACAACAACACGCACTACAATGCAATCGCGTGTATCGAACAACCAAGACACTTAAAGACTCACAGAGTTCGAAAACTTATTCTGTCTAAAGTCCTTGGAACAAAAATCTAAATGATACTCTTCTGAGAACCACTCACTCAAAGTCCAGCGCTGTTGTCTTTCCGCTGCCCCCGAAGTTTCTCTTCCAGGAAACCTCGCGTCTTCAATTGGCCACTCTCCAAGCACCAAATTCGCCGGTAACACGTCGGCTCCCACGCGTTGCGATTGCAGGACGCGTCTTCGCTCTCTGGCGGAAACCACACTCTTCTACTTGTAGCACGAGTCTTCACCCCTCAGGTGGAAATCCTCTTCATCTCCTCCTTTGTCGCTGAGGATAAAAGGCTTCGCCGACACGGCGGAAATACCCTACGCACGCCGGCGCGATATTCCTTCTTCGCCTGATCTCCCATCTTTACTGCTCGGTTAAATACCTTCTGCGATAGATTCTCATCGTGTCGTCGGCGTGATGCACAGCCGAGGCTGGGGAAAGAGTGAGTCTTTTCAAGGGCCGTCCGTGACTCGAGACGCATCTCTGCATCACCCCGCCCCTTCGAGAACCTTCCAGGGCTTGCTCGGCCGCCGATGTGAGGAGGATGGTATATAGGCGAGAATACGCTTCGAGGGAGGAGAGACGGTGCGCCCGGAGAGTTTTTGGATGTTCGTTTTCTTCATTATTGTCGACCTTGAGGCGCCTCTCTGCGCTTGGTATCGTTACTTTCGCTAGAATTCGGCGGCGCGCGCTTTTTCGGAGCACTAGGTTGTGACAACAGCCAACATCAAGTTCTGACACTGGCAGAGGCAAGAGAACCCAACTTTATAGCAATTATCAATGTGGAGACGTGTCGGCATCTCTTTCGACTAGTCACGCAACACCCTTCACACCCGCCCATATGCAACATCGTTAACCGTGCCGGAGCGCAAATACACCACGTGTACCAACAGTACATTTCCCGGCTTCCTGTGTCGACACATTGGCCACTGGACCAAAACTACCCGCCATGGCTGCTTGAGCTACGAACTATTGAAACTTCAATAGAAGGATTTCGCAGCAAACGTGAAGTGCCAATCGCTGCCGCATAGCAGTTCGCATTACAACATCTGCTTGACAGGTACCAAGGATACACTCACGTGTACACTGACGGCTCCGTCACCAAAAAGACAGCGACATCAGCATTTATAATTCCGGAATGACACGAAGAATATGCACGTTGGTTGGCCCACTTTTTCTCTTCAACAACGTCGGAGTTTGTAAAGATTTTGTTAGCCATAAGCTCTAATAAACTGTGAAGGACACCAAGAAAATGGGTGGTAAATACTACCTACAGCCTCTCTGGCAGCACTCACATGTGTGGAAAATGCCTCTTCAAGAAACATTGATGTGGGTATAGAATACGCTATACTAAAAGAGCTTTAAGCCGCTATGAAGTCGAATCATCGAGGGGCATTTCAGTGGGTTCCCAGTCACTGCGGATTCAAGGAAAATTAAATACGAGTTGGCGAAAACCGCTCATATTTCTACGCGAACGTGCCTCATTCCGGTATGCCAATTTGATGTAAATAGAATTGTATGAACAACAAAACGTGAATTATGCCGGTCTACCTGGTTCACAGACGAAACAAAGGAATCCATCCTATAATCTGTTGATCCTAATCTTGAATACCATTTAGATCATGACCTCCCAAACGTATCGACGCACTCATACATCGCCTACGACTCGGAACTGCTTACACAAAGCACTTCATACTTCGTATTCAGCGTGCAACATCGTCAGCATGTTATTGCGGCCACAACGACGAGAATATCTGTCACCTCTTGCTCGACTGTACGAAACACGACACACACCGAAGGCGACTAGAACAAAAACTCCATACGTTAGATTCCGAGTGGCCATTTGCGTTGAATAAAATGCTAGGTTCATGGCCGTCTCAAACAAAGGGCAAAGCAGTGAAGGTGCTGCAACACTTCTTGGAATAAACGAAGATTTGTGACGACTACTGAGCGGACAAAAGTTAAACGCGAGCGTGGTATCTACGGGTTGGTTCTGCCCATATGAGAACTTTTGCCCTAACCTATGTAGGACTGTATATATGTGTATATGTTATTGTTTTTTTTCTTTTTGTTTATTTGTACCAATCAAGTGGAAAGGGGTAGCCGTGAACGAGTAACGTTGACAAAAACTTCGTTTATTTTTTATTTCAATGAAAAAAGAGGTGGCGCTTTCTCTGTGGACGCTTAGGGTGTCAGATATTCTATCAATCATTGTCACTCTTTGAAGAAAAAAGAAGTCATAAACTATGCGGCTCCTTGATGAACATCACCCGAGAGGATGATGTTCATTTCAAAATAATACGTTCATTTTCGAAATAATACGGGTGTGCAACAGGTCTTGGTGTACGTGACTGGGTTTCTTTTGCACCATCAGATTTCCCGCACATTTTAACCACATGTTATTGTGCATACTCGCCTTGTCGCTGTCTTTCCTTTCAAGCTGAAATTCTCCACGAATAATTGATTTTGCATTGCTGATTACCTACACAGTGCTGCGCATCCTGCCACAGGAATGCTGTAAAGACGAAGGGGCCTTACGAGTGGCGTCAGAATCTCTCAGTGCCAAAAAAGCGAGCCTGTCACGTTGGCGACAGGAGTCGACGGATCGCCTGCCTTGATTGCAGCACTACTCGGCACGGTGCTGCTGCTAGGTCGCCTCACCGGTGTCCAAGCGTCAAAAAGAACAACGCTGTGATGCAAAAAAGGATCAAAGGGCACGGCATTAGCCTATTCACCACAAGCCTGCACGAGCAAAGCCCTAATCATCGGGCATAAGATCGAATGAACGTCGATGAAATATTTCTCCGGCGCATCAAACCTTCCTCAAGAATGTATCGGCGTGAGGGACCGGCTAACTGTAAGGCACTTCTTAGAGGTAGACTGCGTTGTGTTGCGTAACCCCCCCCCCCTGTTTTTTTTTTTTTTTGTGGTCACGTGGTTTCGTAAAGGCTAATTCAACTTGTCAGGAGAGCGTCGGACTTAAACCTTAAGCAAAAAAAATGGCAGATCCCGCGTACTGTGGGAATCGATGGTTGATATTACTTCAAAATCAGCAAAAGGTTACGAGGCGGAAATAAATTATGCTGTACTTGACTTGAATGTTATGATTATCATGTTTGGACATGTCATTACCTACCGTCATATATTCACGTCGTTTGACACCAAACTAGGTAGATAAGCAGCTAGCGAAACGGCCGTGAGCGTGCTATGGTCGTAGCATGTAGTAAAGTTTTACGTGACACGCATGCCATTATTATCATGTTTATACGCGTTATTTACATTCGTCGTCCATTCACGTCACTAGTACCGAATTCGGTATATGTGGAGCTAGTAAAACAGCCGCGAGAATGCTATGAGCGTAGCAATGTTGTTATGTTTCACATGACACGCATATCATTATTATCATGTTTGGACGTGTCATTTACCTTCGTCGTCTATTCACTTCACGTGATACTAAATTTGGTATATGCACCGTACACTGGCCCCGTCTCAATGTTTCTGACATTCGCCGTTAGGGGCACGCAGAAAAGAGACTCGTGCTCGCGTCCCCGATGTATCCCGGGCACAATCCGCTGACAGATGCATAGCGCGAGACGCACGCGTCGCATTCCATTTTTACCGATGCCGTCTCAAGGTTTCTTTTTTTTAATGCGAAGCATTTCTTAGCGAACTTCAGTGACTTTGAGCGTATCTATCTATCTATCTATCTATCTATCTATCTATCTATCTATCTATCTATCTATCTATCTATCTATCTATCTATCTATCTATCTATCTATCTATCTATCTATCTATCTAGCCGCCTACGACTTCCAGCTCTCCTGGCCATTAATATTGGTATCGATTCCAAACTTGGTAGGGCATAACATGACTACATGAAGAACATATTTTACAAGTCATAACATGAAAATCATGACATGTATGTTATGAATGTCATGATTTACATTTCATGGTCCTGCAGCTCTTGCGTTGGTTTCGTTCACATGGCATGTTGCAAAACTGGGATGGTATGACATGATTGCATGGCAAACACAAGCGACAGACTGTAACATAAAAATCGTGACATGCATATCATGTAACAGCATGACTACATGTCATGCTCATGATGTGGTGGCGGCCATTACGCTAGCTTGGCTTATACCAAATTTGGTATTATGGGACGTGAATGGATGGCGAAGATATGATACTGGTGCAAACATGATAAACATGAGATTCGTGTCATGTAACAATATGACTAAAACCTACGCCCGTGATTCGCTCGCGGCCGTTTCACCAGCTTCACATGTATCAAACTCGGAATTACGTGACTCGAACGGACGACATAGGTAAATGACACATCCAATCAAGATAATGACGACATGCGTGTCATGTAACAACATGACTACATGCGACGCTAATGATGCACTAGCAGTCATTTCGTTAGCTCCACAAGGTCCTTGATTGGGCTGGTTGGTACTGCATGGTAGACGAAGAAAGTGCTGAACAACGCGAACGACAGGAGGGGATCAGCGTTGCAGTCAGACAGGAAAACTCGACTGATTGGTGCTTATATGTGGAACTAGCGAAACCGCCGCGAGCGCATCATGAGCGTGGTAGTTGTCATGTTCTTACATGACACGCGCGTCATGAATATCATGTTCAACAGCGCTCAGGAGGGGATCAGCGCTCTAACAGCGCAAACGACATCAGCGCTCTGTTCTCGTCTCTCCTATCCCCTCCTGTCGTTTGCGCTGTTGAGTAATTTCTTCGCTAGCTCCACGTACACCGAATTTGGTGTTACGTGACGCCAATGGAATGACGAAGGTATGTGACTGGGTGAATCATGATCACCATGAAATGCGTGTCATGTGAGAACATGACTACTTGTCACAGTCCAGGCGCCAATACATTTCGACGCGACGCAGTGCGCGTGCTTGCCGACGTTCATTTCGTCGCGTAACGCCAGCGTTACCACGCCAGGCACCGGTCGCAGGCGCGCACCGCACTGCGTTGCTTTAAAACATTCGCGTTTTAGCGTGTCCGGCATATCTCCGGCACGATAAGAGGGAGACACAGTGTTGTCTGGATAACTCTTCGTCGCCAAATTCAGCATGTCGCATTTCGCGCCGGTTGCCGTCGGGTCGCGCTGACGGACGCTGGTCGCGCCTGGCGGCAGACTATAGAGTGCTCGCCTTGTGGTGACGTAGCGTCGCTGTGCCCAGCGTGCGCGCGCGTCAACGCTATATTGGAGTATATTGGGCCCTTCATGAGGTGCTCGCGGCCATTTTGCTAGCTCCGCGTATACGAAATTTGGTGTTACGTTACGTCAATGGATGACAAAATATATGACTGGTACAAACATGATAATTCTGACTCGCGTGTCATGTAAGAACATGACAACATACCAAGCTCATACTGTGCTCATGGCCGTTTCGTTAGCTCCACATATACTAAATTTATTATCACGTGACGTGAATAGATGACGAAGGTAAACGACACATTCAAACATGATAATCATGACACTGAAGTCATGTACGGCATCATTTACCTCCACCTCCTAACGTTCCCTATTGCAAAAACCGGCGCCACTGGGTACCAGCGTCCAGTGATGGGCCCAGTATGACGCTGGTACCAACGCCTCCCAGCGCAGGTACTGGGACGCTGGAGCGGCAGCGTCCCAGAACTCTGCGCAAAATGGCTTCCCAGGGTTGAAACGGGGGTTCACATTCACCATAAATAAATAAATAAATAAATAAATAAATAAATAAATAAATAAATAAAAATAATCAAAAAAGCACGCATTCAAAATAAAAATAAAAATTAAAAATAAATAAAACGCCTCCGACCGGGATTTGAACTCGCCACTACCTAGAGTCAAACCGAGTACGCTACCCACTACGCTTTTTTTTTCTTTATTTCCGGTAAACTTCACAAACGGGTTGCTACGCTTAATATATTACAGTTCACAACGAACAATACAAAAAACTTGAAAATAACTAAGCCCGTCAAGCATTACTATAGCACATCACGTTCTAGAATTCCTTCATGGTCAGTAGGGCTTCTACCCTTTCTACCCATAAAGGTGCACATTTGTCTGTTCTTACTACCTCAAGTAAACTTGAGATGCTTTCTTTAAAATACTCTCTTGCTGGTCTTCTGTCTGGGTCACAATGAAATCCAGCCATTCTAGAGCGCCATATAGTGTGCAAGGCAGTCATCATAATAAAATCGAAAGGTAATCCATCCTCGTTCTCTATATCCAAATACCTGATCCCATGAGGATATAACGGGAACTCTTTTTTGATTGTCCTT
Source organism: Rhipicephalus microplus (assembly GCF_043290135.1). Classification (NCBI taxonomy): domain Eukaryota; kingdom Metazoa; phylum Arthropoda; class Arachnida; order Ixodida; family Ixodidae; genus Rhipicephalus; species Rhipicephalus microplus. Next base: position 30,343,181 of record NC_134701.1, read on the forward strand.
TGTAATACGTCCCAAAAATAAACTCCCTCCCAACAGTGCAGAAAAACATGGTCAATAGTTTCCGGTTTCTTACAGATTAGACAGTGAGATCCCCAAGGCATATAAAACCCACGCTCCTCTAGGAAGCTTCTTACAGGAAGTGTTCCAGTGTGCAATTTGAAAAAGAACGTTTTCGCACTACGCCACGCCAAAACATGCGTGTATGGTTCGAAAATGACAATTCATCCGAAACACGCGCCGTTGAACTTCATGTTTACAAGTCGCACAGTCAAGACCGACACGATATTCCTTTCAAAATAACAATGGCGTTTTGATACGACAGTGACGAATGGCTTCCGGGCACCGAATGACGTGCGGATATTAGCAAGAGCGCAAAGTTTTTGAAGCATCTACATCTTAACTCTGAAAAATCTCAAATTGACTGGAGGAGTAGCCACAGATTGTCAGCTGTTGCTGCCGATAGTTTGTTTTTTGTTTTTTCCTTTGGTAGTCGATTCTCGCACTTGCTACTGGTCAACATGTACAGATGATTTAAATGTCTTGTTTAGTAGATACCTGGCACACTAGTGAATATTGAGGGGTTTTTTTTTTCGCACAAGCGACGATGTAGCCGTACACAACCGGCGTGCCAGATTACAAATTTGCAGTTATATTACCTGCAACTAAGAAACCGCCGAAGAAATGACTAATGTACTCCACTGAAAAAGTACGCCAGTATGTTAGTTCACTAACGCGTACCAAATTACCAACTCAAGATTGCGTGTTCTTGCATATGAAACGGAGAAGTACCGGCTCCTGCGCTCAGAAGAAAGCTTTCGGTGACAGCTTACGTTGCTGAAAGCACGACACATCGTTCGTCGCCGCTCCTTGTGCGGGCACCGCACACGTGGGTAAATGGTCGATTTAGGCTCAGGGATGTCTAGACTGTACTTTACAGTCATTCTTACACTTTAGAATTGTGCCTGCTTAAAGTAAAAAGCGCCGGCAGCAGGTACACTGACGCGGCTGGCACGATATAGGCTTCGCTGGAACGCGGCACTGGGTAAGGCTGCTCACGAAGTAGCTGAGTTGCGATGCTTGAAGTTTCTGCATTCGAGCTTTGCAACATTTCTAACTGTTACCTAAACTGTACCTGAAGTAAGTGAAAGGTCAATGAATGCCAGAAATGCGTTTACGGAGTGGCGATGCTGAGCGACAGGCGTTTTTCTGACCTCCGCTGGCAGTAGACATCGGGCGTGCCAGTGTACAGATATATGCAGTTATCTCAATACCAACGAATAAAAAAAACACGCATAAATACCAATGCGATCTGCTGAAAACGCGTGCCAGGGAGTCAATTCACGAAGGCGTACCAAATTACCAACTGATAATCGCGTATTGTTAATATCATTCAGTGAAGTACCGGCTAAGTGCGGCCGAAAGCTTTCGGTGACAGCCTGCGTAGCTGAAAGCGCGACGTTAGATCGTCAGCGCTCCTTGTGCGAACATCGACACAAGACAGAATAGTAGATTTAGGTTCATGGATGTCTAAACTATACTTCACAGTTATTCTCACACTTTAATGTCGTGTGTACACGAAGCAAGAAGCGCCGGTAACATATTTACCAACGCGGCCGGCACGACAGGTTTAATGCTCGCTGGGCCGGGCACTGGGTAAGACCACTCTCGATGCGGTGAGTTGGGATGGTTGAAGATTCTGCATTTTAACTTAGGAACATTTCTAACTCTTACCTGAAGTAAGTAGAAGGATAAGAATGGCCAGATATACATTTATGCGGTGTGGCGGAATCGAATGACAGCTTTTTTTCTTGCCTCCGCTGGGAAACCTTGCGAAGCGATCGAGAGAGCTCATTTACGTTTCGTCAACCTTGCGGCAAAAACAATTTCTTGTTTCTGTTAGGACTGGCGGGTAGCTCCAGGCTTACAAACACTGCAACTTGGAATCGTAACAGCAATACACGGATGATGCGAATATGGCTGGTATACGCGAAAAAGGTGCATTATAACTGCTGTGATACGTACGTGCGCCGCAAAAATTGCATAAGCTCGGTATCTGTTGGGGTAGCATCTCTCCATGCCGTCGAATCAAGTGTTTTATATTCAACGACACCAAAACATACCACGGCACACGCTGCCATAGCGTGCACGCTGCGCTGGTAGAAACAGTGCGTGCTCCAGTATTCACCAGCGCTTGCCAGTGAAAATTCCAGCGCTACCAACGCTTCGCATGCGCACCAGCATCACGGCGGTTGAGCCAACGCCCCTACCAGTGCGACACAGCTTTTTCCCAGTGGGCCCAGTGAAGTGCCAGCGATTACAAACGTGTACCAGTGTCTCCAGCGTGTACCAGTGCCAAAAAACGTACTGGCATCACACTGTTTTTGCAATAGGGTTATGCTGCATTTAAAGTGACATATCAACATTTCTCACTCGTTTTTCGCTTATCATCGATTCCCACTGTGCGTGTGATCTACCAATTTTAATTGCGAAGCAGTTCTTAGCGAATTAACTTCAGCGAATTTGACCGCATCTATCTATCTATCTATCTAGCAATCTATATATATATATATATATATATATATATATATATATATATATATATATATATATATATATATATATATATATATATATATTTCTTGTAAGTCTTCCTGGAATCCGGTCGAGTTATAAGTCACCAGAAGAAGCGAACGAGCAAACGAGAAACGATGCTTTATTGCCAACGTTACGTTACGGCCGGGGACCGGCCTTCGTCAGGGCATACGTGCCATTATATATATATATATATATATATATATATATATATATATATATATATATATATATATATATATATATATATATATATATATATATATATATATATATATATATATATATATTCGCCTACGACTTTTAGCTTTCCTGGCCGTTTGGATAATGGTATCGATACCTAACTTGGTATGGCATAACATCGCTATATTACGAGCATATTTGACTAGTCAAAACATGAAAATCGCGACATGTATGTCATGAATCTCATGATTTCTATTTCATGGTCTTGCTGCTTTTGCGGTGGTTTTGTTCACATTACATGTTGCAAAACTGGTATGGTATGACATGATTGCATGGTGAACACAAGTGACAGACCCTAACATGAAAATCATGAGATGCGTGTCATGTAACAACATGGCTACATGCCACGCTCGCGATGCCCTCTCGGCCATTTCGCTAGCGTCACATATACCAAATTTGGTATTACGGTGCGTGAAAGGATGATGAAGGGATTTGACTGGTCAAAACATGATAATCTTGAGATGCATGTCGTGTAACAACATGACTACATGCCACACTCATGATGCGCTCGCGGCCGTTTCACTAGCTTCATATATGCCAAATTTGGCATTACGTGCCGTCAATGGATGACAAAGTTATGTGACTGGTTGAAACAAGATAATCGTGAGATGCGTGTCATGTTATAGCATGACTACACGCCACAGTCAAGGCGCCAATACACTTCGACGTGACCCGGTGCGCGTGCGCGCCTGCGTTCGTTTCGCGCGTAACACCGGCTTTTCTATGCCAGGCGGCGGTCCTGCCATATACTCGCTAGGAAGCCTACATGAACGGCCGTTTTTAGGGTGGAGACATCTTAATAAGTGCCTTCAAGAAACTCAGCCAAAACCAGCGGGCAACGGGGCACGCTGTTGCCAGCCTCCACCAAATTCAGCATAGTTTTCTTTGCGCCGACATTTTGGAGCCAGCCGCCGCTCCCTCCAGCTACGCGAAGTACGGCGCAACAAAAAGGAGCCTGGGCTTTTGACAGCGGCGGTTCTCAGGGTCGTGTAAGCGACCCAGTTCTCAAAGTGAGCGCACGAAGAAATTCGCAGCCCACACACAAACACTTGCGACATAATACTGAGGTTACGCTGACACGAACGTAAGCGTGGCAACAGCTCAGACTAGCGAGCGCGTCTCCGTACGAACGCGCGGACGCGTCCCGTTTGTGGGCTTCCTACTCGCAATGCGTGGACGCAGCAACGACCACTTTGGTTATCTACTCATTCGCGAACACCGCGAAACACATATACGTGTGCCGCAGGAAAAAACAGTGAACGAAATACGCAGTACTCACAGAGCAAATACGAGACGCACTGGTGGGCTCCCAGCCGTCTCGCTTCACTTGAGCCAGCCATAGTTGTCGTCGGCCAGGGCTCGCTGGGAAGCGGAACATTCGCACCCCCTTTCTGTCGTGGTTAGTGCAGAGCGGTACGCAGCATCCAGGCATTCTAAGGCTTCACCGGCAGCGTTTAACACGCTACCGCAACGTTCGACGCCGTATTATTGAGAACTAAACGCAACCGGGCGTAGACGCAGTGCGGGCACCAAGATGGGGCGACATTGTGTTTTGGCGGGCGGCGGTGCGTTGGCCGCATGTAGTGGGTCAAAGGCTGACATCACCCTAAAAATGGCCGTTCATGTAGGCTCCCTAATACTCGCAGGCGCGCACTGCTTTCACATATGCGCGTTTCAGCGCGTTCGGCGTCGCTCCATCTCGAAGTGAGGCGGACGCAGTGCTGTCTGAGTAACGCATTGGCACCAAATGCAGCATATCGCATTTCGCGCCGTTTGTCGTTAGGCCGCGACGACAGACGCTGGTCGTGCCAGTAGCGCCTGGCGTCAAACTATGGTGTGCTCACGCTTTGCTAACGTAGCGTCGCTGTGTCCAAGGTGCGTGCGCCAACGTTACGTCGGAGTATATTGGGCCCTTTCTGATGCACTCGAGGCCGTTTTGCTAGCTCCACGTATACCAAATTTGCTGTTACGTGACGTCGATGGATGACGAAGCTATATGACTGGTGCACAAATGATAATCATGAGACGCGTGTCATGTAAGAGCATGACAACATACCACGCTTTTAGCGATCTCGCGGCCGTTTCGCTAGCTGCACATATACTAAATGTAACATCACTTGACGTGAATAGACGACGAAGGTAAACGACACATCCAAACATGGTAATCACGACACGGAAGTCGTGCACGGCATAATTTACCTCCACCTTTTAATGTTGTGGAGATTTGAAAGTAACATACCAACCTTTCTTATTCGTGCTTCGCATATCATCAATTCCCACTGTACGTGGGACCTGCCACTTTTTTTATCCGCTAGGCTATCCTGGCGCTGCAGTCAGACTGGAAAACTCGACTTAACGATGCCTAAATGTGGAGCTAGCGAAACCACCGCGAGTGCATCATGAGCGTGGTATGCTGTCATAATCTTACATGACATGCGTGTCATGATTATTATGTTTGCACCAGTCAGCTACCTTCGGCATCCATTAACGTGATGTAACACCAAATTTGGTATATGTGGAGCTAGCCAAATGGCCGTGAGCGCATCATGATTCAAAGAACCAATATACTTCGACATAATCTTGACACGCGCGATCGCTGGGCGCAGCGACGCTACGCTATCAAAACGTGAGCACCTATAGTCTCACGCCAGGCGCGACCGGTGCCACCATCCGTCGGCGCGGCCCGGCGGCGACCGGCAGGAAATGTGACATGCTTCATTTCACCCCAATGACGTTACCTAGACAGCACTGTGTCTGCCTGTCTTCGTGACAAAGGGACGCCGGGAGCGCTCAAACGCGCATGCGTGAAAGCAACGCAGCGTGGCACGCGCCTGTGGGTATATGGCAGGCAGACCAGCGCCAGGCGTGGCATCGCCGGCGTGATGCCAGGAAACGAACGCTGGCACACACGCGGGCCGGGTCATGTCTAAGTGTATAGGAGCGTTGAGTGTTTCATGCAGTCATGTTCTCACATGACATGCATCTCATGATTATTATGTTTGCACCAGTCACATGTCTTCGTCATCCATTCACCTGATGTATTACCAAATTTGGCATATGTGAATCTAGCGAAACCGCCACGAGCGCATCATGAGCGTAGCGTGTAATTATGTTGTTACATGACACGCATGTCGTAGTAATCGTGTTTGCACCGGTCCCATACCTTCGTCATCCATTCACGTCCCGTGATACCAAGTATGGTATATGTGAAGCTCAAGATATGGCCGCGAGTGCATCAAGAGCTTGGCATGCAGTCATGTTTTTACATGACACGCATCTCATGATTTTCATGTTAGGGTCTGTCGCTTGTGTTCACCATACAGTCGTGTCATGCCATACCAGTTTTTCAACATACCATGAGAAAGAAACTACCGAAGAGCAGCAGGATCATGAAATATAAAGCATGACATTCATGACATAATGTCAATATTTTCGTGTTACGACTAGTCACTTATGCTCGTCATACGGTCATGTTACGCCATATCTGAATTGGTATCGATACCATTATCGAAACGGCCTGGAGAGATAAAAGTCTAAGGCGGACAGACAGACAGACAGACAGACAGACAGACAGACAGACAGACAGACAGACAGATAGATAGATAGAAAGATACATAGATAGAAAGAAAGAAGAAAAGAAGAAAAGAAAAAAGAAGAAAGAAAGAAAGAAAGAAAGAAAGAAAGAAAGAAAGAAAGAAAGAAAGAAAGAAAGAAAGAAAGAAAGAAAGAAAGAAAGAAAGAAAGAAAGAAAGAAACCCGTGGTTGCAGAAAATAATCCGAAGTCACCCACTGCTGAGTTAATGTACATGCTCGCATTGTGGATGTTGGCGCGAACAACTGTATACTTCATCACAGACGTTTATTCGAGTTGCGACTGCTTGAAGGGACATACTTAAGTCAAACATTACATTAGTTTCGACAAATGAATATTTGTTTCACAACAATATTTTCACTGATATCACTATCGTATGGTAAAAGCTTAACGTTCTAATTTTGAGCCGTAACTTCGGTATGGAAATGATTTTTAAAGTGGGCGTAGTTTGGCTGCATTGGTCCGATGCTGACACATTTTGTAAACGTATTCTGGGTGACAGCCGATGACGCAGAATGCAACGCGAGATAGGGCGCGAACACGTCGTTGCCATTTTCTTGTTGCACGTTCTATTGCTTGCCATGCGTCTTCTAGGTCTAAAGTGGTGTTATGGTTCCTGTGAAAGTGTTCCTATAAAAAATCGTCTTTTTCTTTGGTGCCCAGTTTAAACAGCGTGCAATCTCAAGCTCTTGAGAGGGGAGTGAGAGGAATCTTACGTGAGTGGTCGGCCGTTCATTGTGGGTAGGAAATTATTGTGAACGTGAAACGGCACGTGCTTTCTTCGCCGTTTTCGTAGAACACGTGCACCATTTTCTCCGCGTGGGCTGCAATGACTCTGATAATACGAGTACGAGGAGGAAAAAAAAAGAAACTGAAACTTCTTCGCCAAAAAGATTCTTTGACGAATAAGTATCCGAAGACGTAATCCGAAGGCTAACGTCGTAACCACTCGGGTGTCTAGGCAATCTGGTAGAGCATATCATAGAACTCCATAGTGGTAGAAGTATAGTATAGCAAGGGGATGGGTAGGTCTGTGATGAGGGGAGAATAGTAAGCGCAAAGTGAGTGAATAACTAAGGACAGATAGAGAGAAAGGAAGTGAGGTACATGGCACGTTGTTTGGGCTGTGTCTACGGACAATGAAGAATCATGGCGGAGCCTTTCAAAATGGGTTGGAAGTACTCACTCACCCATTCGTTGCGCAATTCACATTGGGCGGCACCTGGTTGTTATTTTACCCTTCCACGATGCTATATTACTTATGTTACCACGATACCTTGCCCTACATGACAGCTCTACAGAGTATCTTTGCGAATAACATTGAAGCACGCGTTTTTCTGAGGTACTATAACCCAATGCCACGCAGTGTTCCCGGATTCAAATCTGATTCGTTCCTAATACTTTAAATGCGAAGCATTTCTTCGCGAGCTTCCGCGACATTGAGCGTATCTATCTATCTATTTGTCTAGCCGCCTATGACTTATAGCTCTCCTGGCCGTTTAGACAATGGTATCGATACCAAACTTGCTATGGTATAACATGACTATATGAAGAACATATTTGACTAGTCATAACATGAACTTCATGACATTTATATCATGAATGTCATGAATAACATTTCAAGGTCCTGCAGCTCTTGCGGTGGTTTCGTTTACATGGCATGTTGAAAAACTGGTATGGTATAACATGATTGCATGGCGAACACAAGCGACACACCCTAACATGAAGATCATGACACGCAAGTCATGTAACAACGTGACTACCTGCCACACTCATGATGCACTCACGGCCGTTTAGCTAGTGTCACATATACCAAATTTGGTATTAAGGTACGTAAATGGATGATGAAGGTATGTGACTGGTGCGAACATGATAATCATGACATGCGTGTCATGTAACAACTTGACTACATGCCATGATCATGATGCGGTCGCGGCGTTTTCACTAGCTTCTCATAAACCAGATTCGGTATTATGGGACGTGAGTGTATGATGAAGTTGTGTGACTGGTGCAAACATGATAATCATGAGATGCGTGTCATGTAAAAGCATGACTACTTGCTACGCTCATGATGCGCTCGCGGTCGTTTCGCTAGCTTCACAAGTACCAAATTCGGTATTACGTGACGCGAACGGATGAGACAGGTAAATGACATGTCCAAAAGTGATGATCATCACATGCGTGTCATGTAATAACATGACTTCGTCCCACACTCACGATGCGCTTGCAGCCGTTTCGCTAGCTTCACATTTACCGAACTCGGTATTACGTGACGTCAATAGATGACGAAGGTATGTGACTGGTGCAAACATGGTAATCATGAGATGCGTGTCATGTGAGAACATAAGTACATGCCACTGTCAAGGCGCCAATACATTTTGACGTGACGCGGTGCGCGTGCTCGCCGGCGTTCATTTTATCGCGTCACGCCGGCGTTGCCATGCCAGGCGCCGGTCCTGTCATATACTCGCAGGCGTGCGCCACTCTGCGTTGCCTTGACGCATGCGCATTTCAGCGCGTCTGGCGTCCTTCGTCACAAAAAGAGGGAGACGCAGTGTTGTCTTGGTAACACATCGGCGCGAAATGCAGCCTGTCGCATTTCGCACCGGTTGCCATTGGGCCGTGCCGACGGACGATGGTCGCGCCTGGCGTCAGATTATTGAGTGCTCACGTTTTGCTAACGTAGCGTCGCTCTGCCAGCGTGCACGCGCGTCAACGCTACATTGGAGTACATGGACCTTTCATGATGCACTCCCTGCCGTTTCGCTAGCTCCACATATGCCAAGTTTGGTGTTACGTGAGGTGTATGGATGACGAAATATATGACTAGTGCAAACATGATAATCCTGACACGCGTGTCCTCTAAGAACATGACAACATACCACGCTCATAGCGTGCTCGCGGCCACTTCGCTAGCTCCATATATACTAAATTTAGTATCACGTGACGTGAATTGATGACGAAGGTTGACGACACATCCAAACATAATAATCATCACACGGAAGTCATGTACGGCGTCATTTAGCTTCACCTCTTAACGCTGTGCTGATTTTAAAGTGACATATCAACGTTTCTCGTTCATGCGTTTCTCGTTCAGAAAAGTTCAAGTTATTTGGGTGTCTGCGCACGTAACTTTTTGTGGAAACGAGGCGGCTCACACCGCGGCTGGAGGACACACACGCCGAGCCACTGAGAAGCCTACAGTTAGCTGGAGAGATCATGCATGGGTGCCTAGAAAGAAATCACAAAGCATTGTCGATTGGGAAGATTCTCCCGTGCACCACATGTGTGCACTTACCAAGCAGCAAGCGTTGGCCTGGCGCCTACTTTACGCACCGGAACCCGTAGGCCTATTCGCAACTTTCACAGCTGGTGGCGTCGCCATGCGGCATCCGTCGTAACTGTCGTTTCTGGGATGCCCATGCAGCCAACCCATGCCATCGTTCACTCGGCCTCACTTAGGCGGCTCGCTGGTGCTTTATATTTTGTCGCTTTCAGTTTCTACAACGGTTATTGTGAAGTCAGACAGTTACTACGAGTCGTAGTAGCAATGATTTAATCTTTATTGTTTGCTTGCTGAGCTGGAAGAATCACAAATTATGCTGGATGCCGCTGTTCAGACGCCGTGCAGTAAAAGGCGAGGTGTACTGCTTTGCTCGAGCACGGCCGCTTGGTTTTCCCGGTCGTGGCACGAGCAGCGTTCACAAAGCTGTACACCACAGCAGACGATGTGCCCGGCGTTCGAAACTTCTTTTCCACTCTCGTTTTTCAACACGCAGTGTAGGATATAATTCGCAACTTTCACCACCTACAGAGGGCGCTGGTGCAAGCCCAATATTAGAGATAGTGTATATGCTACCTAAAAGTAGCATGTACAGTAACTCTACTCAACATGGCGATCGTTAGGAGGATCGTGCAGCCGGCGCGTCGGCAGCCGCCACCGGTGAGCCCGTCACTTCGACCTGTGTAGTATTTTCGGCTGCAGCCATCATGTTGTCAAGGCTTTGCTGAAAAGGTCATTGACTTTAGCATGTATTATATCCCACACTACGTGTTGAGAAACGCATGTGCGGCGTATATTGCAGGAAAGGAAGTTTCGAACGCCGGCCCATCGTCTGCTGCGGTGTACAGCTTTGTGAACGCGGCTCGTGCCACGGCCGGGAGAAACCAAACGGCCGTCCTCGTGCACAGCAGAAAACCTCGCCTTTGACTGCACGGCGTCTGCCTAGCGGCATCCAACATAGATTGTGATTCTTCTAGCTCAGCAAGCAAACAATAAAGAATAAATCATTGCTACTACGACTCGCAGTAACTATCTGGCTTCACAATAACCGTAGTAAAAATTACCAGAGACAATATATAAAACACCAGCGAGCCACCAAATTGTGGCCGACTGAACGATGGCATGGGCTGGCTGCGTGGACATCCCCCAAACGACAGTTATAACGGATGCCGCATGGCGACGCACCATCTGTGAAAGTTGCGAATACATGCTAGAGTCCTCTCAGCAAGCCCTTGGCAACACGGTGGCTGCAGCCAAAAATAATACACAAATCGAAGTGACGGGCACACTGGTGGCGGCTTCGGTGCGCCGGCTGCACGATCCCCCAAACGACAGCCATGTTGGGCTTGCACCAGTGCCCTCTCTAGGCGGTGAAAGCTGCGAACAGTGACTACTACTAGGCCGGCACATCGACAGGTGCAAATTATGTAAGAAAAAAGCTGACCTATTTATACCTCAGATCCTGTGGGCATGTTTACAGGATCGCACAATAACTATTGATCAGCAGTGGTAGACCGTGCTACTCAGCACAGCAGCTTCTGGCAATCCGATGACGCTGCCAGGGCAAAAGGAGCTGACGCCTGGGATGCGCTCCAGCGATGTTTGTACAAGTTACTTCCTCGCAATAGCAGTGGTGACGGCGACACAATCTGCTTTTGTTGTCATCTCATAACAGCTTTCAATATATTATATACAAGGTGTCCCAGCTATCACGCAGTCCCGCAGCGGTGGTCTAGTGGCTAAGGTACTCGGCTGTTGACCCGCAGGTCGCGGGTTCGAATCCCGGCGGCGGCGGCTGCATTTTCGATGGAGGCAGAAATGTTGTAGGCCCGTGTGCTCAGATTTGGGTGCACGTTGAAGAACCCCAGGTGGTCAAAATTTTCGGAGCCGAGCCCTTCCCTACAGCGTCTCTCATAATATATGGTGGTTTTGGGACGTTAAACCTCACATATCAATTAGTTATCACGCAGAGCGATTTCAGAAAAGTCAAAACGGCGCTACACAAATTGTACTCATTGTATACTGTTCCCAGTATACTGTAGTAGCCACTACCATCGTTTTCTTTGTTGACAATTCAATAGTCAGTCATAACTATAATGCAATAACTCAAAACAAATACTCGCCTAATGATCAAAATGTCAATCAGGCAGATGTGCGCACGTTGAAACTACATCTGTTTGTGTTACTTATAAGAACCTACTAATAGTATATGCTGATTTTTCTCTGCTAACAAAGCAAGCATTTCAGGAGAGAAACGGCAAGGTGTGCGCTCCCTAGTAACCTCAGCCTGTGCTCGTGCGTTCACAAAGCGCTTCAGCAACGCGAGGGGCAGAGCTCGAGCCGTGAACGCGGGAATGCGCTTCGCTTCTAGCTGGCGGTCTCTGCACCATAGCATGACATTCGCCCGTCAACGTCGTTGCCTCTCTGTGTCGTTGACTTGCAGTCGTTTCATAACTCGGTGTGAGAGTACTCAATCAATATGCCGTGGACAAACATCGTTCGTCCATTCGAAAGCGGTTCATTGCTGGCGTGGTGGCGTCACATGCTGACGTGAAAGGCTATTGAGGTAACAGCGGCTCCACCGAATTGAATCACGATGCAATTCACTGACCGTATAGTTTCTCATAATATGACAGGCAAAGTCTTCAATGCGCTAAGGATACTAAAATGCTCGCGATTGGCGCTCGTTATTGACGCATTACTTCCGAGCTTATCTTCGGCAACCCGCCGGTACTAAGGTCGTTTCATACGCACAGTGAGAGCGTTATCAAAAAAGCAGTGTGACACGCAGTGTGACACCCATGAGATCGCCGACTCTGAAGCTTTGGTCACCGTCCCGAGTGTTGACAAAATGACCACGGCTGGGTGAAGAGAAACGCGACGCGTGTCGTGTCTCCCTAGTATAGTCTGCCTGTCTCTCACAGGGCGAGCGGGTAACGCGGTGCGGCTGCCTGGCGAGCGTCGGAGAGCTATTTCTATTTAATTTGTATGCGCTGTACTCGCAACCTTTGTATGTCTTTTGTATTCGTCCTAGCGCTAGCCCCTGTTTACTTGTCAGGTAAAATATATGAACCCAAATAGATTCACCCATCTTTCCATATAAGATTATGAATGAGCAAGGTTTCAGCTGAAGTCACCAACTCCAGGTGTGTTGACAAAATTACTCTGCTCCTATTGGAAACGCGCATAGCAAGGATGCGTTTCCGGAGAAAACTCCGCAGGCTATATACGCGTTATTTTATTCTAGCGCTTCCGGAAGGCGACAGCTACTCACGGACCACTGCAGATGATATTGTGAGTGATAAAACGCCGCGTTTATGAACACCTTTAGATGCGGAGCATCTAATACTCGAGGCTTGTAGTGCGGCGCCGTCCGCAAGCTTCCTCCTCCTTCTTCCACCATCTGTGCATCCCTTCCTCCTCTACACACCGCGCGCGCTTCACTCCTCCACCATCTGTGCACCCTTCCTCCTCTACACACCGCGTGCGCTTCTCCTCTTCACGAACATTCGCTAGCTGTATAATGTAGCGCGCATGCGCCGTCACGCTTCGAGAACATCGGCAGCTGACGCGCGCGCATGCGCCGTCGCGCTTCGAGAACATCGGCAGCTGACGCGCGCGCATGCGCCGTTGCGCTTCTCCCCCTTCTCGAACATTCGACAGCTGACAGCGCATGCGCCGTCGCGCTGTATATATACTCAAGGTCGGTGCTCGCTCGCTCAGTTGCCGCTCGTCGGTTGGTTTGTACGGCGCGTCGACGTCCGAGGTCGCAATGATCGACGTCCCTTCGACCAGCGCCGGCCAAAGTGTTGGCGGAACCGCAACCAAGTCGTCGTCCGAAGACAAGGCAGCGCGGAAAAGAGCTCGCGACGCCGAACGTAAACGTCGGCGTCGAGCGGAAGATGCTCAACTTAGAGAACGTGAAGCCGCTGAGAGACGTCAGCGTCGAGCAGCAGCACTGAATTCGGCCGCTTTGAAACGTAAGCGTCGACAAGAGGACCCGGACTTTCGAAAACGGGAAGCCGAGTGCAAGCGTCGGCGACGAGAGGCCGATCCCGATGCTGCCCGCGAGCGCAAGCGCGCCGAGGTAGCGGCGTGGCGCGCCAAGCAGTATGCCACGCCCAACGCTCGCTTCAAGCGCGACTTCCTCGACCGAAGCTTCGGCCACACCTGCAAGGTGTGTGATCGTCTTTGGTTCGATAATAACTTAACTCGGATCGGCAACATTCAGAACAACTCCAAAGCGTTGTCGGTTCTTTGCGATACGTTTGGAAAGGGCACCGACTATGCCGACTACGTCGTGTGTGCTACGTGCAAGCAGTCGTTGATTGCCGGTCGAGTTCCCTCGGCTAGCGTGAGTTACGCTCCGCATCCTCCTCAGTGTTCCCCCGAGGGAAGCTGCGGGCAATTTTTTTCGTGTATTTGAAAGTACCACAATTAGTCACGCTTGCACCTAAAATCACGTACCAAGAGGTCTTAGGTTTGGTTCCTGCCAATAAAACTTTTGCTTGGAATTTTTTTTTTGCTGTGTTTGACCACGCTTGTCTTACCGATGCATACCTGTGACGAATATGCGTCATGACCGTCTTGGTGAAATGCCGCATAAACCACTCGCGTGTTTAGAAACTTAAGGCCCTATGAACTCCGTAGAAAAAAAAAAGAGGCATGCCCTCACACGGGCGAGCAAAGCAACGCCGAAGAAGGTTACACCACACTTTGCCAATTGACGCGCCTCATATACTATTTCATGAGCACAGAGGGCCAGTGCGATTCATAAAATGCAATACTAAAAGCTGCGTTAGCGAAAGAACCTGCGTAAAAATACCGTGGCGATTCTGACTGGAAGTGATATCGCAACATCTGCCTTCGCCTCTTTGCCCGACACTCAATTAATCCGCTCGCAGCCGAACCCACTGTGTTTTCCGTTAGAATAAGTACTCTGTGAAATATTGGACCAGTTTTATGGTCGTCGGGCAGCATGGGCGAACTGTGCCCTCCTGTGGCCGCTAATCCACTGGCGCTAAAGGATGACAGTCGTGTTTGCGCCTCCCTTTGGACAGTCGAGTTCCGGGTTCTTGGTGTCGGATGAACACAGCCAGCGCCGCACTCCGCAACGGTTGCGTGATCACGTTATGCACGTGTCTACTACCGTTATTTGCGCGGTTCGTGCATCACCAACTACGGAACGTCTGAGAAGATAGCCTACAAATATAGACAGTTATTTTTACTGGTAAAACATTTTCCTTCGATCCTTCACCGGGTGAAGACATTGATTAGTTTTCAACTTCGTGAAAACATCTTGCACACTCAACTTTTCGTAACGGCAAGAATGCGCTGGCGTTTTTCACGGAGAAGAGCTTAGACTTGTGCGTTTGTCGCACTCTCCCCGCTGCGTGTCCGGGCGCCCCGCCATGTAGGGCGCCTGGATTCACGCGCTTTGCAATGTGCGGCGCGTGAGAGGTCAATGTGTTTTAATTTTTCGACGTGCCAAATTGTTGTTGTAAATTGAATTGTTGGAGGAGAACAGGTCGACAAGTGACCACTGCGCCTCGTTTGGCTGCGACAGTATCTCTCAGAAGCGTGAAAGACTCGAAGCCGGAACATGCGAGATGTAACTTCTTGGAAATGACTTCGCATCGCTCGCCTTCTTCTCTAACAAATGCTTATTCATTAAAGCTAGTATCAGCACTTGTGGCCATTTCTTCATCTTACCAATGGTCATTCTACTTGGGTACTAGTATACACTGTATCGTCTGCGCCAAAGAGATGCAAAGTCAAAGCTGATGGCAAATGCAGAAAATCTGCTTCTCAAAATCATCGTGTAACATCAACATCCCTCATTCTCACCTTAAGTACATGAGTTGTAACGCCTGCACCTGGCGAAGTTCAAGCGCGCGCATTTGCGGGATTATCCAAATAGTACTGTCCAAGTTACATGACAGAAAGGCCCACACTCTATTCGCCTCGTGCGCTGCTGATTTGAGCAGTACTGGTGGTGCCACCAATGGCGAACGGTGGCGAAAAGCGGATCACTTTGCTCAACTTTGCGCGAAGTGCCCGCTATTAGCCGTATTTTTTTTATTTCGTTTATATTCTGGTTTGATATTTTAACGGTAACAGCCATGAAGTTTGTTATGTTGACGGTTCTTTTTTTATTTGTTTGAAAATTACGAAAGGTCGTTTTTTATCGTTGTGCGACAGCGTGGTGTAATGCATTCGTTGAATATATTTGCGTGACGAGCCAACACCAGTGAAATAAAAGCTGTTGCAACATAGAATAATCTTGTTTCATTGAAGACCCTGAACAGTACAACAACAATGCAGATCATGGTTGTGTGCATGCTTGTGAAACGCACAAAAAACACATATTTTCAACTCCGTCCAGCATTTTCAACTTTGTTGAGCTAATTATGAATAAAAGCAACAAAAGGAAAGCTCAGTAGTGTTTTAACAAGTATCAGAGTTGCATAATGACGTATGAAAGCATTAGAGAATATGAGCAACAGAGATTCGCATTTTTCTTTATTTCAGAGAGCATAGAAAAATTATGTCGAACTTCCAACTGCATTATGTATTTATTTATTTATTTATTTATTTATTTATTTATTTATTTATTTACAACATACTGCAGGCCCACATGGGCCCAGGCAGGAGGGGTAAATTGCAAAACAAAAACACAGCATTTCAAAAGGCGAAAAAAAAACAAAATAAACGCTTACATTTCAATTTCAATGTTAGGTTATGAGAAATCAATCAGGTCAATCGACTCAACTGAATCAATCAATGATAATGGCAGTGAGTTCCATTCGTTAATAGTGCGAGAAAAAAAAGAAAATTTGAAGGGTTAGTTCTTGTATGATATGGAGTTAAAGATTGAGGATTATGATGTCTGGTTAGTCTAGTTGATAACGGGCGTAGATATGGTGCAGGATGAAAAGAGATTTGATTGATTGATATGTGGGGTTTAACGTCCCAAAACCACTATATGATTATGAGAGACGCCGTAGTGGAGGGCTCCGGAAATTTAGACCACCTGGGGTTCTTTAACGTGCTCTCAAATCTGAGCACACGGGCCTACAACATTTCCGCCTTCATCGGAAATGCAGCCGCCGCAGCCGGGATTCGAACCCGCGCCCTGCGGGTCAGCAGCCGAGTACCTTAGCCACTAGACCACCGCGGCGGGGTAGGATGAAAAGAGAGTTTGTTATTCTTCAGAAGAAAAAGAAATTTGAGCCTGAGTATTTTACGTCTTCATTTCAATGTTTGTATTCCATGAGTTTGCATGAGCGCTGTTTGCGAATCGGTGGAACGGAATTTAGAAAAAATAAATCTAACAGCTTTGCGCTGAACCATTTCAAGTGCGTTAGTATTGTGGTTGGTGTGAGGATCCCAGACGTTCGTATTCAAAAGTTCCTGATCTTCTCGACAAACAACCTCATGATACAATATGCAGTCATCAGCAAATAAGCGAATTTGAACTGGCTCTGTTATAACATTAACGATGTCACTAATAAAAATCAACATCAGGAGCGGTCCCAGTACACTACCTTGTGGTACCCCCAAGTAACTGGCAAACTACGCGAGTGGTGACCAATAATAGAAACGGATTGGGTGCGATTGCTTAAGTAGGCGGAAATCCAATTAATGATGAAAGAGGGGAGGCCAATGCATTTTAGTTGGAAAAGTAACTTTTTATGTGAAACAGGGTCGAATGCTTTCTGAAAATCCAAAAAAATTGCGTCAGTTTGACCAGGTTTGTCAAGGACACTTGCAAAACTGTGAATTACAGTTGTTAGTTGTGTGACCGTAGAAAAATACTTCCTGAGTCCATGCTGAGATAAAGAAAGAATGTTGTCTGTTAAAAATTTAATTATGTAATTTGCAACAATATGTTCAAGAATCTTACAGCCGGAAGAAGTGAGCGATATCGGACGATGGTTTGTAATCAGTGCAATGTCCCCTTATTTGTGTACGGGCACCACACGCGCCGTTCGCCAGTCAATCGGTAGATCTGAAGATGACAAAGATGTACGAAAAATGTATGCGCAGAACGGGGCGAGTGCTTCTGAATATCGACGAAGGAATGCATTTAGAAAGCCATCAGGACCAGATGATGATTTTTTCTTCAGGTTAAGTAGCATAGCTACAATACCTGGAAGCGATACAATATCTTCGTAGTCTGAGCAACATACAGGGTCAAGAGTAACTTTTTCTGAAGAAACAGAAAAAACACTGTGAAAATACATAATTATATGTTCTGCAATGACATCCTTGTCTTCAATTAAAACACCATCGATTTGAATCTCGTTAACAGACCCTTTTTTTTAAGAAATCCCAGAACTTCTTAGGAATTTCCTTTAGAAAATTTGGTAAGATATAATGAAAATAATGCCATTTAGAACGTCCCAATGTTTCACTAAGCGCATTTCGAGCAGTATCAACAACGTTTGTTGATGCTCTTCTTTTTTTAAGGCGCTTAAGCTTTCTTTTTAAGTGCAAGACGTCTCTCGTTATCCAGGGATTCGACTTTTTTGTTTTCTTAGCTCTGTTAGGTATAAAATTATCGAGACAATAAGTGCAGATCTGTTTAAATTGAACCCTTAGTTTTTCAACATCCGAACTTTGAAAATTGTTAAACACAATCTCAAGATGATCCAGAACGCCCTCATCCCTGGCACGAGAAAAGTTAACAAAAGCAATTTAGGGGGGCGCATTACAGGGTTTATCAATGTTATACGATAACAACACCATAGAATGATCGCAAATACCGGGATTCACAGACACTGAAAATTCTTCAATAGACCTAGCGACAAAAACAAGATCCAGGATTGAAGAGGATGCATCACAAACTCGCGTAGGCTCTGTTACCACTTGTTGCACATCCAAGTTTAGCATAATATCAAGCAAAGGTCCAGCATCCGTACATCGACCAGTATTTGAAAATGGATAGTGCCAGTCAACAGAAGGTAAGTTAAAGTCACCTGCAATGATTACTTCATTACTTGAAAAAGGCCGTAGGTGGTCACATAGATCATGCAGAAATTGGGACGGTGCATCTGGAGGTCGATAAACTGCGGAAAACAAGAAAGTACGCCCTGAGCAGAACACTTTTAAGGTAACGCTTTCGTGGTTGTCTATCTGACGTACCAGTGACGCTCGAATTCCACATTTTATCAAAACAGCCACACCCCCGCCTCTAGTAGGGCGGTCACGGCGAAATACTTGATATGAGGGCGGAAAAACATCAGTATCGTCTGTGTCATCCCGAAGCCAGGTCTCCGTGATAACAACAATATGGGGATTATAACATAACAAAATAGCTTCTAGTTCTACTGATTTGTTGACGATGCTACGCGCATTTATGTTAATAAGTTTTACTCGATTTGCAGAAGTCCGCACTGGTCAATCATTTTTAGAATTACGATGAAAGGACAGCATCTTTACTCTAGTCAGAAGATTTTCGTCCCAAATGAAGAGCTCCCTATTTACACGCAGTTTATCATTAATAAGAGTAACATTCTTTCCCTGTTGTCTGTCATCCTCAGCACTTGCCCATAATAGCTTTCTTTTTTGCAGTGTCTCTCGAGAGTAATCATTCTGAATGGATATTTTTGTCCCCTTAAGCTTGCGTGCGTTTTTGAACAATGTTTGCTTCTTCTTATAGTCCTGAAAATAAACTATAATGGGTCTAGGATTGCCGTTTCTACCTAAGCGATGAATTCTTCCAACAGATAGGCAAGATACCTCTACCTTAACTGAAAAAAGATCGTTTAAAACTTTTTGTTTTAAGTCTGAGTGTTTCTCAGAAGGGTCTCCCGGAATTTCAAAAATATATAAATTTGACCATCTACTGCGGTCTTCTAGGTCGGTTAATTTCAATTTCAAGGCATTATTTGATTTTTCGAGTAATTCGACGTGGGTAGCTCGTTTTTCTATTTCAAGAAAGCGCGATGTAAGATCAGACATCAATTTTTCCATATTATTCTGCTGATCTCTCGGAGCAGTCATTTCCTCAACTAGCTTATTTTGCCCAGCCATTAGCTCCTTCAACATTTCTGTTGTTGTAGGACCTAGATTAGCCTCCACATCGCCACACAAAAGAAGCGTACACACACAGAATACATCATAGGCAATTGTAATACACTGCTGTGGGCACGGCAGGACCAGAAGGCCACGATAGTCAGTCACTACAAATGCTGCTGTAGACGGCACTAACCTGCACGAAGCAAAGAAGGGGGTTCCGTGACCACATGCCTCTGCCCGGTCCGCCGTACCCACTGAAGCTGTAGCTCTGGAGGCGATCTTTTATAGGCCGTTGAGATGACGTAGTCACAGTAGATGGCGCCGTCGTCCGTATTTCTACGAAGAACGGAAGGGAGCCATAATCCAGTTGGTATACGGTAGCCACTTTAGTACACGTGTCAGTAGGCAGACTCGTGGAAATGTCGATGCAAGATTTCGGTACAAGCTTTCCGGCGAAGCCAAACAGGAGAGCCTGCACGAAGCAAAGAAGGGGGTTTCGTGACCACATGGCTCTGCCCGGTCCGCCGTACCCACCCATTGCAATCACGTACTTCTGAAAATCTAATCGCCAACACCGTTGAAGTCACAATTCTCCATCAAATGCATTCCAAATTCAAGACGAAAAACACAGGAAGTTCGCACGCGTGCCATTACATTCAAATGCGAAATGCGCACGCGTGTAGTATGTGTACATCGTATGCTAGATTCTCCTGTGGTAGCTGAAAATCATATGACGTGCGATTCTAGAATTAATGTTTGTGGAATAACGAGCATATATAAGGGCGACAACCAGCCTCACTCACCTTCAAAGAAATAATACTCCAATTGCAATTCATTGTTAGCCAACGCAACAACAATACCAACATACTTGTTACCCCACACTGGTGTAAATTAGACGCGCAAGGCCGAACGTGGTGTTTCAAATGTAGCACAATTGTGTGCGCACAGTAACGTCGCATAATTTGCCGTTGTACCAGCGCGATGCACTACCTGTTTTTCTACTCGGGTCAAAAAAGTTCCGTGATGCTGAGAGCTACACAAACGGCCGACTGTCAAGGAAACCTGTGGTCTTGTAGGAGGCTATGTTGTACAACGACTAACGTACAAAAGCGCACGTCTGAAGCATTTCTGTTGCTGCGACGGCAGCTGAGCAATGTCGGAGCTTATCGTCCAATGTGTGGCCACCACCTTTACACAGTTTTGACGTTACAATGTTCAAGGAAGACGTGATTGCGACAAAAGCGACAAGCCGCCGGTCATGTTGGGAACGCTACCGTCTAAAGAGAGCCCGCTCTTACGTCAGCCAAAGAGAATAAAAGAATGAAAATAAAGCATGCCAAGGCGGTTAAATCGAGAAGTAGTCTCGTTGATAGTGGCTCATTCTTTAAAAAAGCACTGAGGCCACAAGAAAAAGTGTAGCTGGACGGGCTTCTTTCATTTTCTGTTTAAAAATTTTTCCCTTTCTTTCATTCTCTCTTTTTGTAGCGTAAGCTAGACTGGCCGATGTTGAGCAGTCTTGCATAGCTTATCGAGACGTCGCATGGGTCACAGCTGGCACACTGGAAAAGACCTTGAAGCTCCTTGAGTGACGTATCACTAGTGCACTGGCGCTTCACTCGCGTGAGCTCGCTCGCTAGTCCGTCCGTTCATCACGCTGCATATATCCCGGCATAGTCGAGCAAAGCCACATCTACTTTTTTCTGTCTGATTTGTCTCCATTTATTTCTACCCATTTATTTCTCTCCTTCTATCTCTTTATTTATGTTTCAGCAATTTTTTTTATAATTTCCTCATTTTTTGAGAAATACATGAAAGGCGAAATGTAAGCATGCGATGAGCAAAATGGCAGACAGACAGCGGCTGGGTGTGGACGTTCCTGGATGTGAACTTTGTTTTCAAGGCTGCGACACTTGCAGCCTCGAACAAAAGTCTTCTTGTCGAAACGTCGGCTCCAACACCCACACCGTGTCTCATTTTGCCGGTTTATCACTTTCCGTATTTTTTCTCCGAAGTTTTTTGCCTCCCGCACAAGATGAACCGGCGAACATGTTCCGGTCGAACAGAGAGAAGTCGAAGCGCGCGTTTCAAGGTGACGACCACTTGTGTTCATGGACTAATGGCGAGCTCAAAGAGCTGCAGTGTTAAAATTCAGCAGCTCTTTCCCCTATTGTGAGACCTGAGCCTGCAATTTCGGTAGCACTGTTATTGTTATTACTGGCTCCAACTGCTGCTACTGCAATGCGGGTAGTGTGGTATCGTGCAGTTTAAACGTTACCTGATGTGCGGTAATGCGTAACGATGATTAGGTACTCCTATAGAGAGGTTGCGTTGTCACGCACGGTAGAGGCGGTCCACTTGTTGTGGCGCTATTGACGTTGCGTGGCAGCTGGCTTCTGACGCACCGCGGCTGAATTAGTCAGGCGATATAGACGTTCCACTTGCGCTTGCTTTGAGTTGGGTTTACACGATTGGCTTGCCTGTGTTGACAAGCCGCAGTTGTCCCTGCTTTAACCATACCGAACTTTTTTTTTGGCATCTTACGTTCTGCAGCTACTTACTAAGCCTTCACTTAAACAGACACAAGCTAAAGTCTCTAAGCTTGTCGCTCTTATCGACCAGTGGCTGTTCGCTGGGCCTTCAGCTCAAGAGTTGGGTAATCCTCGAAGCTGTCTTTCCAGGCGCGGTTGCCGAACAGCGTGTCACGATTGGGCGCTAGAGAAGTGCCGCTGAGTGGTGAAATCACGCACCTGGTGACGAGGTGGCGCCCTCTTTTCAGGGCACCAGAAGCAGCCGCAGGTTCTTGAAATGTTTTTAGTAATTTTACGTTCATTGCAGAGATTATTTTCGGGCCGTTTACGTTAATTATATTATTTTATATCTTCATGGTTTATTGTAGCCCGGTTTCCATAATTGCTGGCCTTGTCTTAGGTCTGTACTGAGCGCTGGGTTTGGAGAGCGATCACGTCACATTAATCGGATGAACGGAGGACTATTTAAGTGCAACACACTTAAAAGGAACGTTACTTTCCCACAGTGAAATCCTTAGAAACAGCGACGCGTTTTTCGCTTCATTAGAGAAGCGCGTGACACTCTTTAAAGTGTGTGGTATCTTGAAAACGCTTGTTTGCATGCGAAAATAAGAATATGACGCCGAGTCTTAGTATCTCAAGGTGTATGTAGTTCAAAGCATCGATTGTAGACTTATCTTATGGTCGAAAACGTGGTCGGGTGTATAGGAGAAAACTCTGCCTGTGAGCGCAGGTCCTTGCCCAAGCTGAGCAGCGAGGATGCGACGGGTGGCTGCGAAGCGGGGCTGTCGGGTGGCGGTGGGCTCGTGTCGCCTCCTGGCGGCGGCGGCAACTTCGAGCCCATCCCGCACGAACACGACCTCTGCGAGCGGGTGGTGATCAACGTGAGCGGGCTGCGGTTCGAGACGCAGCTGCGCACCCTGCATCAGTTCCCGGACACCCTGCTGGGAGACCCTGGACGCAGGCTGCGATACTTCGATCCACTGCGCAACGAGTACTTCTTCGACCGCAACAGGCCCAGCTTCGACGCCATCCTTTACTACTACCAGGTATCCCACCCCTGCTTGAAACGCTTGATTATTTATTGCATATAAAATATTTCAAGTAAGGTTCTGTGGTCAATAACGAGCTTTACTATGAGGTGGGTGTACTTCAATACTGCTAAAATTACGACGCAGAGGCGATGTACCGTTTTGCTGAAAAGTACAATAAGTCATGTAATTTTCATGAAAAATGCACAAAGACACAAAATGACCCGTTGATTTCTAGCTTTAAAAGTTACGAATTATATGCGACGCGCTTGATTTTCATTTCTGCCTCTTGTGGAGCCATCTTCGTCTGTTAGCCGCATTCTTCGCGCAACTGTGATGAGCCGTGGACCTGCGACACATACGGTTTCCCCCGCGCACACATTTAGAGCACCTACAAGACCTCGCTACGTTGAGACCTCTCATGACCACGTCGCAAACTCTCTTCAACAGAATGGCAACCCCATCAGCTCGACGTGCGCTGCAACTTCTGGATTGCTTCGAATCAGTTCTTGCAAGGCTTTCCTAACCGTCTCAGATTCCAGTCTCCATTTGTAAAACCACGGAAGAACCAATCTCAAATATTTCTCGGTTGTGACCGTCTAAGTGTGCGTGTTCAGTGCTGATGTGTGTGTTTGTGCGTATCACTTTTTATTCGTTTTATTCCTGACTTTCTCTTTTTGCCATTTAGTGGCGGGTCGCAAACCAGATACCACCTGCTTAACTTTACCTTTCTTTCTGAGTACCTTTGATTCGTGGTGTGATTCGCCCCGCGGCCCACACCTGCGCTAAACAAGCCATCGATTTTGAGAGGATATCCAAGCATTGGCTCTGGCGACATCTCGCGGATGAGTTCGCGACGACTGGCCTGGTTTTAGAACTAAACCCAATGTAACGAAACCAAATTTAATGAAGTTTTAGGTCTAACGAAGAAATTTCAATGCCCAAGCAACACCCATAGCTCTCAGTGCTATCACCAACCCGAACTGCCGAACTAGCTTGGCTCACAAAACCATGTTCAAGAAATTTTCTTCCATAAATACCAGAACACAAAAACGGTAATTGCTTTCCAGATTGCGTAGGAACAGGTTCTGGTTCGAGCAGGCGCTCTGACGATATCACACTAAAACGTCTGGAAGCAGTGCTTTCGGCTCTCCCGTTTTACTGTGAGGAGCCATTCTGTAATGGAGAGAAAAAAGGAGGAGAGACAGAGAGATGTAAAGAAAGGAAGAAGAACTTAAAAAAACAGATAAAGCGATGCGCAAAGAGCTAGAAGGACAGAAAGAAAAAAACACAACCGAAAGAGAGAGAAAAAAAGAAAGCAACACGGAGAAGATAAAATAAGACGAGAAAAACAAAAAGTGAAAAAAGTTAAAAAGCACAAGAAAACAGAGAAAGAAACAAATGGACAATGATGACATAGAAAATGTAGGTAGGAAGAAACAAGAGATATAAATAAATTCGGCTGTCTTGGGAGTCGGTGTTATGCGAAGCACGCGGTTGCAAGGTGTTTTCATTATTTTATTGAGCGAGTCGTGATAAGTGGCGCTCAATATGTGCACATGATAACGCGCACACACACGTTAAATAACCGCATATGTTTCATGTTAGCAGGGTTTGCAGTTGCGTAACGATACCAACAGAAACATTGATATCACCAGAAGCGGTAAGCTAATATGAAGCGCTGGTGTTTGCGCTGGGGCTCACGAAGATCCCGTAACACTGCTACACTAATAAACCTCGGCGGACATCGCTAACGTACACAGCTGACATTAACCCAACATGACGGCTGTCTCAAAGAAGCACCTATGTAATGCTTAGAAAATTTCACAGCCATCTCTGCATGTCGAATTGATGGTTCACGAACATTAGGGTGTCTTCGCAAAGTATTTTCAAAACCTGGCGTGGCTTTGTGGTAAAATACTTGATTGCCACGCAGAATCCTAGGGTTCGATTGTTGCCGGAACATGTATTTTTGCATTAGTCCGGTCAACGAGGCCTGTGGCAGCCTTTCTTAACGCTGAAACGTTAAAATTACCCATTTGTGTTCACGCCGTTCCTGGGTAGATATAAGATGTCTATCACCTGTGGCACATTCCTGCATACCAGTGGCACATACCCCACTCTAGTATGTGCCATAATTTTTAGGAAAGTGTTTGACGACGTACGCGACAAAATTGTGACATTACTCATGCCATGACCAGCGCGTCATGCGATCTTACCCTCGCGTACTAATTTTGGTGTACCCAAAGTTAAGGAAGTGATTATGAGAGCACCCGACGTGAATGGATGGATGGATGGATGGATGGATGGATGGATGGATGGATGGATGGATGGATGGATGGATGGATGGATGGATGGATGGGTGGGTGGATGGGTGGATGGGTGGGTGGGTGGTTGGGTGTATGGATGGATGGATGGATGGATGGATGGATGGATAAGTAAGTGGGTGGGTGGGTGGGTGGGTGGGTGGATGGATGGGTGGGTGGGTGGGTGGGTGTATGGATGGATGGATGGATGGATGGGTGGGTGGGTGGGTGTATGGATGGATGGATGGATGGATGGTTGGGTGGGTGGGTGTATGGATGGATGGATGGATGGATGGATGGATGGATGGATGGATGGATGGATGGATGGATGGATGGGTGGGTGGGTGGGTGGGTGTATGGATGGATGGGTGGGTGGGTGGGTGGGTGGGTGTATGGATGGATGGATGGATGGGTGGGTGGGTGTATGGATGGATGGATGGATGGATGGATGGATGGATGGATGGATGGATGGATGGATGGATGGATGGATGGACGGACGGACGGACGGACGGACGGACGGACGGACGGACGGAGTGGTGATTATATGAATGGATGGATGGATGGATGAATGCCACATGTGCTTAGAGTACTAAAACAAAAGCTTCGTATACACTAACAAGGAAAGCTGCCCGTCGTTCCTTGAGACTTGGCACAACGTGCCTCAATCATTTTTTTTTTCATCTGCAGACAAGGCCGACGGTGCATGTTTAAAGCTTAGAGATATCTTAAAAGCTGGTAGTGTGCGTGGGTACAATTAATTTCACTTAATCTTTGAAAGATTGCAGGAATGGTTACAAATCTCGTTAACGGTGGAGACCAAACATGAGGCTATCCGTTTGGTCTGCACCACTCGCAAGTCGCGTCCTGCAAGTTCTTCGTGAGCATCGATTCGCTCCTCTCGCAATAGGTCTACTCGTAATTACTATGACTTGCTAGAATAGGGCCGTGGAGCAGCAAACGTGGACCTCTTTGCAAAGACGGCCAGCAAAACTAGAGCATTCCTGTGCCGCCAATCGTTGCAGCACTCCGAAGGAATCCTTCGTGCGCATGATTTATTGTTGCAGTTGCTGCGCTTGCCTTCCATGTTCATGAGAATGTGCTGAATTGCTCCTTGGTGCTTTAAATGCGGTCTTTCTGTGTGCATGGTACACGCTGGATTTGAAGAATAGTGATGCGTTGTGTTTCCCGCAGACTGCTGAGAAATGCGGAAATGTGATTGGACACATTCAACAGATTTAACACACTGCGCAAATACTTCTTGCATTTCTGCATTCTGGCACTCCTTTGGGAAGTAAAATGCCAAAGTTTAGCAGGAGTCATCATTGAACTTTTTTTTTGTTAAGAGAACCTAGTGACCGCTTTTTTTTTTTTTTGCTGATGCAGGTGAGAGCTGTTTGCAACCTAGCACTGTTGATGAAATTATCCCCGACCTTATTGAGTGTTTCATTGCATAATTTCGAATTACTGTAATAACCTGATAACCATGCATCACGGAAGGCCCCAGTGAAAGGTGCGGGGTGGAAACCATCCGCCCCCTTCCCCCTAAAATTTCGGCGTCCTCTCTTCCAAGAGCTAGCATGTTCAAAACACAGCGCATACGTACAAATCTTACTTGTCCCATTGAAGGAATACACTTGTCATGGGTGCACTCCCAGTAAGAAAACACTGGAACCACCCACGCTGTACATAGTCATGAATGAAATATATAAGCGTTTTTAAATAGCACTGTAAATGTCGGCCTTCCACAAAAATTTTTTATTAATGATGCCGTAATGAATATCAAGCAAATGTTCTTGCAGTAGTTACCCAATGAGTGTTTAGAAAAAGCTCTGAAAGGCCGCTCCTCTAGCTTTCGCTGTGACCTTGCTGCGCCTTACAAGCAGGCCTGGCGTTTTTTCATGGTTTCGGCAATCAAAGCAGCCGGCATGCAGGCGATTTGGGACATCGATCTGTGGTAGAAAGTTCAAGCTCAGACGGCGCAGAACAAACTTGATTTATTGCAACGATGCATCTATATGCCACGTGGTATTTAACTTTTCCTAAATACTTAATTCCGACTGTATTATGTAACTCTTTGACACAACACATGCACAATGTCTCACCATGCATATTTCAGTTGTGCGCGCCAAGTACACTGGTTGATGACGGCATCGAAAAGCGGCCACGCTTCGTTTTGCTGAGCGGACGATTCTCTGCTCAATTCCATTGCATCCTGTAACCAATACACGCCGGCTGAGAATAAGAAGCATAGCTCTCTGTGCTTTCATTCCCCCCCCCCCCGACATTATTATGTGTTTTGATGCCTTTGATGCAGCGTCCTTGGTGTTATTTTCCTTGTATCTGGCACGCGCTCGGCATGTCGGGCACATTGATAAAGCTCGAGGCAGTGACGCTGCTTTGTGATGACAACGCAGAGCGGCGGCCGACTGCGGCGACCAGTGAACGTTCCCCTGGACGTGTTCGCCGAGGAGATCAAGTTCTACGAGCTGGGCGAGGGCACATTCAACAAGTTCCGCGAGGACGAGGGCTTCATCAAGGAGGAAGAACGTCCCTTGCCCGGACGCGACCTGCAGCGGCGCGTGTGGTTGCTCTTCGAGTACCCGGAAAGCTCGCAGGCTGCCCGCGTGGTAGCCATCGTGTCCGTGGTGGTCATTTTGCTCTCCATCGTCATCTTCTGCCTGGAGACGCTGCCCGAGTTCAAGCACTACCGAATGTTCCCCGCTGGCAACAACATGACGCGCGTTGTAGAGGACGAAGTACCCAAGCTCACCGAGCCATTCTTCCTGATCGAGACGTGCTGCATCGTGTGGTTCACTTTCGAACTGTTCGTGCGTTTCTGCGCCTGCCCTTGCAAGCTGGCGTTCTTCAAAGACGTGATGAACAGCATCGACCTCGTCGCCATCATCCCCTACTTCATCACGCTGGGCACCGTGATCGCGCGAGAGCGCGAAGGGCCTGGGTTCCTGCCACCGGACAAGAGCTCGAACCAGGCCATGAGCCTGGCCATACTGAGGGTCATCCGGCTGGTGCGCGTCTTCCGCATTTTCAAGCTGTCGCGCCACTCCAAGGGCCTGCAGATCTTGGGCCGCACGCTGCGCGCCTCCATGCGCGAGCTGGGCCTGCTCATATTCTTCCTCTTCATCGGAGTCATACTCTTTTCGTCGGCCGTCTATTACGCCGAGGCCGACTCAGATCGATCATACTTCAAGGTAAGCAACTCGTTCCCGTACTTTCAGAGAGAGATTGAAGTCTCGTCTGACGTCGTCTATCGCTAAACGCGTCTCAAGCATGAACTATTGCACTGTTTGACGCGGTTACTCGCAAGATTACATCTTAATTGAACAACATGGTCACTGTGTTACATTTCATCAAAGCCATGGTAATCAGCGCACATATACTTTTTGATAACGTTTCCATGCCTTTCACGAAAACGCAGGCACGACACCTCTTCCGAATGTCGCCCATTACTTTTGAATCGCCGCGCATACAACTATCCACATTTGTGAAATTTTCTTCATAGCGCTTCTATGCGCTTTTTCTTTCATTCAACAGTAATTAACTATCTTCGATTAGTGAATGCTGTAACTTCGTATTCTCAAACAAAAATCCACCTGCTGCTTACTTCGTCTTCTTCTCGTGCTTCTTCTTCTTCTTTGCCTTTTTCTTCTCATTATTATTATTATTATTATTATTATTATTATTATTATTATTATTATTGTTGTTGTTGTTGTTGTTGTTGTTGTTGTTGTTGTTGTTGTTGTTGTGGTGGTAGTGGTGATGGTGGTGGTGGTTGCCCGTCAGAAACCCGCGATACCGTAATGAAAAATGCCATCTATCTACCCGCTGCCAAGGTATTACTATAGTGGCCAGAAGTTGCAATGATCATTCAATGTAGTTATAGCACTGCAAAGATAAGGACCAAGGAAGAGCGCAGGACATTATTCAGTAAATGTTCAAGATGGTACGCCCCAAAACCACAATACAGTATGAAGCACGCCGTAGAAGAGGGCTCTGACAATTTGAACCATCTGGTGTTTTTATGTGAACCTAAATCTAAGTCCTTGGGCCTCATGCATTGTGTTCTGTATTGAAAAAAAATCGCAGCATATCCACGGAGGGAGGGATGATGAGTGTGGCGAAGCGTCCATCCGTCCATAAATGCGTTCATGCGTCCGATCGTGTTCGAGTATGCAGACGGCGCGCGGTAGCACCGACGAGACGCGAGCCAAGGAAGCCGAGCGCAATCGTCTTCAACGCGCCTGGCGGTCTCCTTCATCCATGCCCCACTAACGATTTGCCAAGTATGCGTCGACTATCCAGGAGACTGAAAGAGGCACTCATTATCCGCGTACCCAGGCACAGCCCGCGCAGCAGCCCATCTGAGAGTAGCGGTACGACGCCATCTAGAATATCCTCACTCAACTGCAGTTTGTATGTACTTCTATGAGACAGCGCTGTCTATTACACTGTGCGAGAGATACTGTCTTCTTTCTTGTCTCTTCTGCTTTCGGTTACGCATCACACATGACAAGGTTACATCTGTGGCATGCATCCTTTCAAGGCGGAAGGCCAAGCTGCATGCAGCAGACATGGCAGCGGCCAGACAGCTAATCGAGGAGGGCTTTGCAGGCAAAAAAGAAAATAACAAGCTTTATTGACCTTCGGTTCAGCAGCAGGGAAAAGGGGCAGAACGTACGTTCGTTCTGTTCTCTTCCATGGTCCCTAACTGAATTTTCACCGCTGTGGCTTCATTGAATGCATCGAACCAATTAGCCCAAAAGTCTACTCATGGCAGAGATCATTTACCTCCTCTGCACAGACGTGATTGTAGCCGGATTTCATGTGTCGACGTCCCTAAAGTGGCAGCTCTCGATTACCTTCAGAGCACTTCGCTCGTTTTCGTAGAATCCATCATGGGGAGCAGTGCCGGTCAGGCAGACTCCAGGGAACTTCCTCTATCTCTTGCTCCAGTGGGTGCTGCGGAATTTTGTTACAAACTTTCTCAGACATCCATTTTGTCCTTTGGAATATGATTTATGTCCGTCTTTGAAACAATCCTAGTGCTTTACCGCACACGCCGGACATCGGTGGTGGCTTTGTATTCGTGCTGTTTCCTGGTAACGAGACTGGCACATCAAAAGCCAATACGGCCTCCACTGACGAGGCTGCGTTACAGACTAGGACTTACTCTGCATTAAATTGAATGCTTCGGTGGCGGCTATCTTGTTTGACCTGTCGCAGGTGTAAACCTGCAACAGGTCAAAGTTCAACTTGTACAAAAGACCACCGTCAAATTTAAACATTTTAGGCCGGCATGTCCGCGGGCGTAACTTGTCTTAAACCAACATAAGGACGCTATTGAGGCTCGTGCGAACCTAAACAGGCATCTGCCGGTCTCGGCGATTTGCATCTTTTCTGTTGAATGGTGTATGAACTGGCTCGAATTACAGGCGCATATTCATCCGCCTTGATCTGGCCAGTTTTTGAAGTATAGAAGGAGGCGGTCACATGCCGAACTTAGCAGCAAAAGCACGTTTATTTTCTGGGTGTACGCCACGCGACTTTTTCAATTTAAGGCTAATTTTATAATTTTTAGGGAAATCAAATTTTTTTCTAATTTAAACATAAGGCTAATTTTAGCCAGGTGTACAATTGCGCAAAATCATTCTTCGGCTGTCAGTGCTCATATTTTATTTTTATTTGGCAAAATATAAAACGGTAGTTATGTTACAGCTGGCTATCCCAACATCAAAACAGTAATGTACAAGATGAACGCACAAACAAGAAAAATTGGCAATAAAATAAAACTAATCAGAAGCACTACGTACATAATATATACACTATATAGGGCTTATAATGCATGAATGAGCACAGTATCTATGAGGATAGTTCAGATAATATATCGTAATCACATTGTGGGCAGAGTCCATAAAAACATTCGCAAGGTATAATAAAAGCTAAAGCAGTCAATTAAATTTGTGTCCCCAACCTCACTCATTGAAAACTGTCGGACATTAAATAAAGTTTGTTCATTAATTAATTAATTAATTCATTCATTCATTCATTTCACAACCTCATCGAAGGCATGCTAGCACCCGCAAAAGAATTCAAGGTCCTGATGAAACCTCTTTCAATGCGTTCGAGAACATCGATGGCCTCCCGTTGCGGTGGCTGATCGGCATGTTTAACGTAGTCTGCCCGAATTATGAAAGAACGCCGATATTGCACCAATGCTCCAGCCAGAAAAGCCCGCAGAGGCGCGGCCTGTTCGTTGCCCTATCGTTCTCACGTGCACGTTGCTCACCTTCTGATGGTATAGATACTATCCCGCGAATTTTTTTAGGGGCCAAGCTCCTTATAGCGGCACCCGTTCGTCCCTCGTAGCCGTTCTAGTATGTAACAAGTATAACATTTTGACCTCCAAGAAAGGTGCCGGTGAGAAATTTCTTCTGTGCGTTGTTGAACAATAAAAAATAGTGCTTAATGTACATGCCAATGGCTGCTAATGGGGAATGAGAGACAGGAGCATTTGGATTTTAGTTAACGCGCACGCTGCGATCCCAATTAGCAGCCATTGGCTTGTACATTCAGCACTATCTGACAAGAAAGGGTTGCTACGCTATACTCGCTGGGTGTAACCTCCTTAGTTTTAGAAAGGTTTAGCGAGTGTTGAGCCACAGTGCCATGAATACAATGAACTAGTATATATACCATGAATGAACTCGACGTGGTTAAAGGTGAAAAGTAGATACGAAGCGCAAGCCGCAAGAAAGTAAAAGCCCAATTCTCCTGTCTATCATTTCCCATTAGCAGCCATAGGCATGTACATCGAGCACTATCTGACAGGAAAAGGTTACTACGTTATACTCGGTGAGCGCAACCTCCTTGATTTTAGAAAGGTGTAGCGAGCGTTGGGCCGCAGTGCCATCAATACAATGAACTAGTATATACCATGAATGAACTCGAGGTGGTTAAAGGTGGGAAGTAGATACGTAGCACAAGCCGTACGAAAGTGTGTGTGTGCCACGTCTCGTTTAGTCCTTGGAATGTCCTCTGGGTGGCGGTGCTTCTATATGGGGAATATATGATGAAAAGATGCGAGATAGTGGTATTTGGAGTGTTGAATAGATGGACGAACGGACACACAGACAGATGCACGGTTGGGCGCATGAACGGACGCAGGGGCGGATGCATGGACGAACGCACGGACGGACGCACGAACAGACGCACGCACGGACGGGCAGATGGACACATGGACAGTCACACAGATGGACGCATGGACGGACGAATGCTTCGCCCCTCTCTCCAACATTCACTACGTGGATATGCTGCCAATTTTTTTTTTACATTCAGGTTCTGCTTAGGGTACGGCCTGTACCAGGATTTGGCAACTTGCTGCTGGGCAGGCAGTAATATGCAGCCCCCTACACGACGTCAGTACTCCTACCCCGGCCTCCCTTTGTCACCTCTTATCTCAGTTCTGACCTAATATAGGGTGTTTGCTTCTAACATAATATGGTGATTCGGAACATTGTGATATGTATCCTATTCCAGTGTGGCACAATAATGTAAGTTTGCGTATACGTTATTTTTTTTCGCCTGAAATGCCCTCCTCGATTTGCTGACTGGCCGCTGCCATGTGTGCTGGATACAGCTGGGCCTCGAAAGGATGCATGCCACAGGCCTAGACCATTTCACGTCCGTGGTGCTTCTGAAAGAAATATTACGCAGCACCTGAAGCTTGCATATTAAGAGTGCACGCAAAGCTTGCGACAACATCAGCCACTCGTCTACTTTGCGCTTACTGCGAATGCGGCAGCTTCCACCACGCGTATACGGCTTTATGGTGTCTTGTGGTACATTCCGCCATCTGCATCCGAATCGGCTCGGAACGAAGCAAATATCTTATTTCGAAGCTAGGTGTGCCGGCGGGTTTTGTGCTGCATGTTTAATATAGTGCTATCACCTATCGCGTAATGCCGCCCACCGTGATACCGCTGTTTGCTGCCGCCCACCTGATGGAAGTCGTGGCGAGCTTCTTACATTTACAAATCAGGTGTTAGCATACGCGTGTGAAAACCGGTATATGGTGATTATCGGTTGTGACCTAAGGGGCCACTCACTAGGTTTGACAATTTTGAGCTGACAAGCGCAATGCGTACATGAGGCGTTCACGATCACGTCTGCAAAATTCGCAACGCTACGCGCCGCGGAAATGGGTCAAATGTCAAGATTGGCGCTGCTCCTCTTTCTTTTGGCGGGAGTGCGCCCACAGAATGAGAGATGACGTGCGCGAATGAATGGCCCTCAGTACACGGCAGTACAGTGACGTTGGTCCTCTACGTAGACGGCTGCGCTTTGACATTGCCAGCGGTGACACGTGGCATGGCAAAAATCATTTAACACGACATGCATAGTTCCTGTAATTAGTTTCTTGTAGAGCATAACAAAAACTCTAGATAATGAGACGCAGTAAGAAAATGTGAGTGCCTTTTTTGCATTTTTCTTCCGTGAATTACAACGAGATGCGGGGCTAATGTGTCGGCGTTTCGCATCCGTTCATGTCCCCGCGGTCAGCGCATCGAGCAGACGACAGCCATGGAACGCTCCTACGTGTTCGCGCACTCATTGTGCTCATCTATTCTAGCGCGTCTAAGCCAGCGTTTCCAAACCAACCCGCAGAAACAAGCAGTAAACCTCAAAACAACGCTGGTAACAAAAAACAAATAACACTGCTCGCGGGATTGGGCTTGTTCGGGCACGCCATGCGCACGTCACCTCTTGGTAGGATGCTGGAGAGAGTAGGGAAGAGAGTTAATTTCCTCCTCCTCGACTATCTTCAACACTAGCTAAGGAGGGAAGATGTTTAAGGTTCGGAATGGGTCTCCTCAATGACTCGAGTGCACGGTGGCAGCACGAAGGAAGAGCCGTAGTCCGGTGAAGAGACGCTTTATTGCAGCCTCAGGCGACTGCCCGAGTCCAAGCCCGAACCTCCGCTCTCATTTCAAATTCAAACATCCTCTTTTCAACCCTTGGTCGAACAAAGAGTCTTCACAAAGACCAATCACATGTTGGGACTCGCATCATCACAACCAATCACAGAAACACTTTCATAAAGGCACTACATTTGTTAAAACCTCGTCACCAAATGAAACACGCAAAGGTATAGGCTCTCCGCACGTGACACTCTCTCCCATGCCAGGCCGTGCTGCCCAACATTACTAGTGCTGCCTCCATCGGCCGACTTCCGTCGGCAGCCGTTCTCACGCTCGAGCCCCGTCAGTTCTTTCATTAATTGTTGCTTCCTAGAAGCGTCCTTAAGAGCGATGGTTACACCATTGGGCTCCGTGCGCTTACCAGGTGTACATGCGACAACGAGGCGCCCCGACATCCTAACAACAGCGGGGGAGAATATGGTCGTTTACCTGCTGCCACTATGTCTCGGTCAGCCAAGTGGTCGCGTCCCCATGTCAGTCTCAATGACACGCGTGCCTGCCAACAATGGCTTTAACTCAGACGGTGGCGCCTGACCTGTTTCTTGCTAGACGCTTTTCCGAGTAAGCTTTCCCCTTCTAATCCCGAACGAGGGCGACCTTGACTGCTCCGTTTGTGAGCCGTGAGAAAGAAGAAGTCTCTTTTCTTTCCCGGCTCGGGTCGTCCGCGTTCACTTTCACGGAACCGATCAGCTTCCTTAGTTGACGGGTCGGGAACTGGCTACGCGCTCTACATCAGCCGCATTAATTGCGCTGCACCCCACATGCTGGTAATTGGTGCGTCATACTAACTCCTCCCCCCTCAAGAGTGTTACTGGATACTCGATGTCCAGTAACACAATACAAAAACAAACAAAAAATAGCTCATAACAAACTTGCTCTTGGTGCACGCACATGCGTGAACTGATTATCACTCCCATCTCAGCAGGTGAACTTTCGCATCCTTGTGCGAAATAGACACTCCAACATATATACATAATGCCCTCAAATAGTCCTCCGACAGAAAGCACTCTCGTAATGCACGACACTGAATAATACACTTAGGATGAAGTCCACAGCACTAGTCAGTTCCCATTAGCTTGTCACAGGGCACACGCACTATGCAAAGTCCAGCGGCATATTGTCTTTTAAACTCATAACACACGGTCATTGTCCCAACACGGGAGACCCACTTCATGCGCCCTCCAGGCCCCGCATGATACACTTAAAGAGAGCGATGGACCCAGCGCTATAGGTATACCTCAGTCTGAATGGATCGCACTAAGACAAAAACTTATAATGAACTTCACCAGTCTACCCTATTTTATCTGCACAATTATTCCTACATAACTCATATAATACACCTAAAAACAGTTCCACCACTTAGAGGCAAGATCACACCTCAACAAAAAGCACACAAAACATGCCTCGTACAAAAAACAAGACATTTTCACATTACACCGGAACTATTAGTCAGTTTGACCTACTTCAAAATCACGCATAGCACTTAAATGTGCGATGCAAACTCCTGTACAGTCCTTCAATTGAGAAAGACTACTTCAGTGGCTACGTATTAACCACAACAACCAAATACAACAACAACTCAACCATATGAAACAGACAAAACGTCACGTTGCCTCTAAACAGTTACATTCGCTGAATCCAATGATCAACCGATACTCGAAAGAGGATCAGCATTCTCGCTCAAAGCGCTCTAATTACGAACATTTTTTTTATTCGCCTCTCATTCAACTGTGGACGCCTCCCGTTGCGACTGGTTCAGTCTATTACTAAAGAATGCGACTGATCGTTCCCATTCCCCTATCGTTTGGGAGAGGTAACCCCTCATTGCCCTTTCCGATGCGTTCGTAGCCAAACAAAAAGCTTCGCTGGGTTGGTTGCCGTCACTCAGAAACCAACGCGAAAGCCTCTAACTCATCAAATGCTACCGGTGCCTCTGCGTTGCACGGCAGCGTGTTCAACACTCTGGAACCGCCGTTACCAATAAATAGCAGACTTTTCACTAAAAGCCATTCACCATGTCACCACTCTTCGGTAACACGCCATACCTAAACACTAAAAAAAAAGAAAGCGCAAAACTAGTTACTGAAATAACTTCTCTCCGCGGCGATTGCATAAAAAATTGTTTCAAAACTAAAAAAAAGACAACGCAGAACAAAAATACCTTCAAAAAAATCCGGTAGTTATATCCTTCCAAGAACGTACGGCTCCACTTCACTCTTGAGTCGCACACGTGACGGTCCCATCCTGACAACTTTTCCTTTCGAACGGGGAATACGCCAGACATAGAACTCCCTCGTTCCACCACCGAAACCCAATGCTAGCCGCTTTTTGACGCGCTTTCTCGTTTTCTTTTCTGGGCAGTTTCCACCGCAAGAGTTGTCAATCGCTGACACTTCGTCTCGGCTCGACTCTGACACCACAGACTGGCGGGGCAGTTTCCCGTCCAACTGCGCCCTATCAGTTACCCTCACGTGCGACACCTTTTTCACCTGACGCCGCACATCGGCCAGTGGCTCATCTCGTTTCTTCTCTGCATAGAGAGGATTTCCATCAAATGGACCAAGCCTCTCGATGTCCACAATAGCACATTCCGCCGCAAATTTGAGACTTTTCAACTCCCCCTGCTCTACAAGGTAAGCGGACTTAATCGTTTGCGGCTCCCTTGTTCGGCCGTCCTATTTCTCCACTGTGCGCTGCACGGCGTTAGCGCTAAGGCTAAAATTTCGAGGCACATGATCTGGCTCCCTCCTCGGTGAATACTGCTCCTGTCTAAGCTCCCGCTTTACACAGTTCACCCGCGCATCACCCTCCTTTAGACAATTCAGTCGCTTTTGCCGTTGGTGACGGAGACATTTGTAATCCTTCGGTGTAAGCGAAACGGATACACTGGAAGCCAACTGATCAGTAACCACGCATCGCAATTTCACCGGCTGAGCAACACTTCCTGGTGAGACTGGGAGTCTGAGAGGTACCCACACTAGGCGCGCGGTCACACCCTGCCCAAAAGCGTCGGTTAGCTCTATTGTGCCGCTACTCTGACCCAAAATATCAGCGGACACTTTATTCTCGCGTACTACTGTCACATCCGCACCTGAGTCAACGCGTGCGAAAGTTGGCTTGTTTCCCACGAGGATCTCAATCTGCGGATCCCTCATCAGCGAGTTTTTCATAATCGCAGATTGTCGCAATGGTGCGGTACGGCTTACCCATAGTCGCTTCTTCTGGGATGCCACGCTTAAAACTTCGGCTGTATTAGCAGCAGTCTCACGGGAAAATTTGCTATTTCTCTGAAAGTGACCCTGTTTTCCGCAGCCAAAACACGATCCTGATTTGGGGTTGCAATTTGTTCTAGCAAAGGGTTTCGATTGCGGCCCGTAATTGAAATTTCCTGTTTCTGCACAGCGGTAACTGCACTGCCTGCTGCTGTCGAAGCTTTCTTCAAAATTCGTGGCTAACTCCGCAACATCCTTGGCCTTCAACCAGCCCTTAACTTCCTGCTGAATGACCAGTGAGCGGAGATTACTTGGCAATAACTGCTTTAGCCTGTCCGCTGTAAGCAACTCCTGAAGACCTTCAAATGTATCCAGCTCTCTACTTCTCACGTAGTACGCAAACATAGTCTCTAGGCGCGCCGTCACTTGGCTCCAAGACTCGCGTGCCTCTCTTTTGATTTCAACGGACATTCGCCGGTACTCGCTCGGAGTCATCCTCAGCTCCTTCAGCACCCTCGACATTATATCTAAATACGGCATTACCCCAGCTTCTGCCTGATTGGCAACGAACGTACGCATCTTATCGGTTAAGAATGGCAACAGAATCGTGCCCTGAATTTCCTCAGGAATGCTCAGCGCCGCAAAAAGAGCGTCCACGTTCTTGAACCAAGCCAGAATTATCGGCTCACTACAGGGCATAGGCACTAGGACTGCTTTCACCTCTTTCGCGTACCATGCGATACTAGCATGCCGGTTCCGGTTTTCTGACTCCTCTGACAAGACACGCGATGACTTCACTTTCTCAAGCTCAAGCTTGAGCTTTAACGATTTTATCTCGAGCTGCAACTCGCGGGTGCGATCCAATTCATTTCCACTGTCACCTTCCATCACATTTCTCTCTGAATCCGCCATCTCTCAGAGTGTGCCTGAACGCAAGTGCATCCAGTTAAAAAAAAAGGGGGGCCCCGAGACAGCACAAAGCAGGCCTCACCTTGCAGTGATGCGTCGCCCGATGAACTTGATAGTCGAAACTGCGTCCGTCTTGTCACCAGCGCTATGTGCGATGACCACTTCCAATGCAGCAGGTCTCCGCTCGATCACGCCTGTCGCTGACTCACATTGACTGTCTCTGCTGCTCTGCTCCTGAAGCAGCACCCTGTAGTGCCTCTCCGGTAAGTCCGTCACTCAACGACGACCTTTGGCTCTGCTCTCCTTCACTGACGCGCAGCCGAACTCCAGGCTCCAATGTTGACCAGCAGGCTCGTACCGAATGTCAATGCTGCTTCTCGCAGCGCAACAGCAGGTCCCGAAGCGGTGAGCGTCTTCTAAGCTTCGCGGACTTCAGCGCCTTCCTCGCTGCGGGCTCTCCACTCCACGTCGACTGCGCCAGTTAATTTTCTCCTCCCCGACTAGCTTCAACACTAGCTAAGGAGGGATGTTTAAGGTTCGGAATGGGTCCCCTCAATGACTCGAGTGCATGGTGGCAGCGCGAAGGAAGAGCCGTAGTCCGGTGAAGAGACGCTTTATTGCAGCCTCAGGCGACTGCCCGAGTCCAAGCCCGAACCTCCGCTCTCATTTCAAATTCAAACATCCTCTTTTCAACCCTTGGTCGAACAAAGAGTCTTTACAAAAACAATCATATGTTGGGACTCGCATCATCACAACCAATCACAGAAACACTTTCATAAAAGGCACTACATTTGTAAAAACCTCGTCACCAAATGAAACACGCAAAGGGATAGGTTTTCCGCACGTGACACTCTCTCCCATGCCAGGCCGTGCTGCCCAACATTACTAGTGCTGCCTCCATCGGCCGACTTCCGTCGGCAGCCGTTCTCACGCTCGAGCCCCGTCAGTTCTTTCATTAATTGTTGCTTCCTAGAAGCCTCCTTAAGAGCGGTGGGTACACCGTTGGGCTCCATGCGCTTACCAGGTGTACATACGACAGCGAGGCGCCCCGACATCCTAACAACAGCGGGGGAGAATATGGTCGTTTACCTGCCACCACTATGTCTCGGTCAGCCAAGTGGTCGCGTCCCCATGTCAGTCTCAATGACACGCGTGCCTGCCAACAATGGCTTAAACTCAGACGGTGGTGCCTGGCCTGCCTCTGGCTAGACGCTTTTCCGAGTAAGCTTTCCCATTCTAATCCCAACGGGGGCGACCTTGAATGCTCCGCTTGTGAGCCGTGAGAACGAAGAAGTCTCTTTTCTTTCTTGCGCTCGGGTCTTCCGCGTTCACCTTCGCGGAACCGATCAGCTTCCTTAGTTGACGCGTCGGGAACTGGCTACGCGCTCTACATCAGCCACATTAATTGCGCTGCAACGACATGCTGGTAATTGGTGCGTCATACTAACTGAAGAGATTTGGCTTGCGAAGGCTACGCGGAGAAGCGGCAAGGGTGGCGAGCTCGCCTCCTCTCACCCTCTTTTCGCGTCCTTCAAAAAAAATAAAATATCCCCTTCAGGCGCGAATTAAATCTGGCAACGTGAAATTTTTTTGTTCATAATTTCAATATTTAAGCCTTTTAAGGTAAGAAACTCGAAACAAATGCAAAATATGTTTATTGGTTCAATTTTTGCTCAGCGTCCACATTTGTGGACATTGCGCCTCAAAGCAGTAATATTAGTAAAAAGCGACAAAGAAGAAAACACGCTTTCCATTTAAATTCAAAATAACTTATTTCAAAGTAATGTTGAGAGAAGTTACCAGAAAAAGTCTGTTTATAGTGAAAGAGGTAGAAGCAGTCATTCTGCGATGTCAGGCAAAGAAAAATGTCACACTTCCTGCAGCGGACGCGGCTCTTGGATGAGCATCCATCCCTCCTGCAGCGTTGTGCGTTGGGTATGTTCATTTGCTGTGACCAGTAACGGATGCCGTCATAGCGAAGAGTGCTCACTGGCAGGGGTGACACATTGGGTGCCTTCCTTTTCATCACCTGGGGGTTCTCACTGCTTGGTCGCCCACGGTTTTTCTGGGGCTTGTTGACGCTCAGCTGATGATGATGATGATGATGATCCTTGATAGTCTGGCGCACACCCACAAAGGGGGATCAGCCAAGAACCGGGCGGCAAGATCTTAACTAAAAGGCTAATGGTTTTTCAAACAAAATATAATTTTGTGTTCTCTTCATTCTCTTCCTCCTTTTCGTCGTCCGAAATGTCTCCATCGGAAACATCTCCATTGGCTATTTTTTAAGGACGTCTTCTACTGTTTCACCGTCGACTTTTTGTCGTCTCGATGCATAATCTTGAACTCCTGGTGACAAAAATTATTAACGTAAACATCATTTGATGCTGCCGGAAGTGAAACACAGAGAAATAGCAGCCTTTCAACAAAGGAGGCACTGAAGCGCAGTGTCCACGTTCGTGGACGCGAAATTTAGCTGAACCTTTCTGTCATTACAAATGATTTCCTATTGCCAAAATATTGTTAAAAGGCATGCGGGATATCTTAGTTATTACTGACAAATGCAAAATTTCACGCCAGCTAAAAAGGTACGAAGTAAACGTTAAAAACATCAGAGCCACTTACGCGTCCCGCCATAGAAAGTGGAGGCGTCCATTTTGACTTTTGTTTACGATGTTATTTTGAACCAGGTGCAAGAGATGGCACCACGCGTCCTTGCAGCAAGATGCAGAGGTCGCAGGAGCATTGTTTGCGCGCGAGATTCAAGACCTATTTTCGAAACACCTAGGTGTGAACTTGGCGTCCACAAATGTGGACGTTGCGCCTAAAGGGGATATTTCTCAGCTCGTAATGAATCGATTAAAAAACTATTTGTGGCAAAATGTTCTTTATCGGACACCCAACAACTTCCACGGTTTGACTGAAATTTGGTATGGGGCCTGGTGACAGGCCCTCTAAACATCCATATCAGCTCGTGGACACTAGACAAGATTTATTGAATGTAATTTCTTTTGACAGATGTGTAAACGTGATACAATAGAGCACTAGTATCACACGCTTTTCTGAAACGATATAACCTTTATTTATCACAAATTATGATCATTCACTTGTTAAAAGCGCTGTTCTGACTTATCGAAATGGATATCACAATCCAGTATGCATACTACAGAATAAGAACCCCTAGGAAAAAAAACAATTACCTATTTCAGGACACCGATGATCATACCATGGTATCTTTCCATACAGAGCTGCTGCAATTAGGTTGGGAGGATATATTCAAGAAAAATGATGTCAATAGAGCATACAATAGCATCGTTACAGGTGTCAGCTCTCACTACAGGTATCTTCCCATCAAAAAATTAGCAGCATATCCATGGAGTGAATAATGGAGAGTGGGGTGAAGCATTCGTCCATTCATTCGGTATTGATTCCGTCCGTCCATGCGTCCGTCTGTGTGACCGTCCATGTGTCCATCCGCCCGTCCGTGCGTGCGTCTGTTCGTGCGTCCGTACCTGCGTTCGTCCATGCATCCGCCCCTGCATCTGTTCATGCGTCCATCCATGCATCGGTCTGTGTGTCCGTTCGTCCATCTATTCAACACTCCAAGTACCACCATCTCGCATTTTTTCATCACATATTCCCCATATAGAAGCACCGTCATCCAGCGGACATTCCAAAAACTAAGCGAGAAGTGGCACACGCACACTTTCTTACGGCTTGCGCTTCGGGTCTACTTCCCATCTTTAACCACCTCGAATTCATGGTATATACTAGTTCACTGTATTCATGGCACTGCGTCCCAACGCTCGCTAAACCTTTCTAAAACAAAGGAGGTTACGCCTAGCGAGTATAACGTAGCAACCTTTTCCTGTCAGATAGTGCTCAATCTACATGCCAATTGCTGCTAATGGGAAATGAGAGACAGGAGAATTCGGCTTTTACTTTCTTACGGCTTGCGCTTCGTATCTACTTCCCACCTTTAACCACCTCGAGTTCATGGTAAATACTAGTTCATAGTATTCATGGCACTGTGGCTCAACGCTAGCTAAACCTTTCTAAAACTAAGGACGTTACACCAAGCGAGTATGACGAAGCAACCCTTTCTTGTCAGATAGTGCTCAATGTTCATGCCAATGGCTGCTAATGGGGGTCGCAGTCTCCGCGTTAAGTAAAAGCCGAATGCTCCTTTCTCTCATTCTCCCTTAGCAGCCATTGGCATGTACATTGAACACTATCTTTTATTGTTCAACAACGCACGGGAGAAATTTCGCACCGACACCACCTCGGAGGTCAAAGTGTTATACTTGTTACATACTACAACGGTTACGAGGGACGAACAGCTGTCGCTATAAAAAGCGTCGCCCCTAAAACACTTCGCGTATACCAATCTTGGCATTCCTTGATGTGAATGGGCGGCGAAGGTAAATAACACGCCCAAACATGCTAATCATGACGAGCGTGTCATGTCAAACATGACTAAATTCTACGCTCACATTGAGCTAGTGGTCATTTTGCTAGCCTCACATATACCAAATTTGACGTTACGTGACTTGAATGAATGATAAAAGTATATGACTGGTGCAGACATGACAATAATCAAATGTGCATCATGTAACAACATGACAACATACTACGCTCATTATGTGCTCACGGTCTTTTTGCTAGCTTTATATATACCAATTTTTTTGCGTGATGTGAATGGGCGGCGAAGGTAAACGACACGTCCAAACATGATAATCATGACATGCGTGTCATGTCAAACATGACTAAATGCTACGCTCGCAGTAAGCTGGTGGTCATTTTTCTAGCTTCACATATACCAAATTTGACGTTACGTGGCTTGAATGGATGATAAAAGTATATGACCGGTGCAAACATGACAATAATGACATGTGCGTCATGTAACAACATGACAACATACTACGCTTATAATGCGCTCGCGGCCTTTTTGCTAGCTTTAGATACACCAATTTTGTATTGCGTGATGTGGATGGACGGCGAAGATAAATGACACTTCCAAACATGATAATCATGGCATGCATGTCAAGTCCAACATGACTAATTGCTACACTCATAGTGTGCTGGTGGTTCTTTTGATAGCTTTACATGTATACCAAATTTGATGTTACGTGACTTGAATGGATGACAAAAGTATATGACTGGTGCAGACATCATAGCAATAACATGCGTGTCATGATTATCATGACACGCATATATGACAACATACCGCGCTCATGATGCGCTCTCAGCCGTTTTGCTAGCTTCACATGTACCAATTTTCGTATTGCGTGATGTGAATAGACCGCGAAGGTAAATGGCACATCCAAACATGATAATCATGATATGCGTGCCACTTGCTCGATTGTCCGAAACACGACACACACCGAAGGCGACTAGAATAAGAACTGCATAGGTTAGATCCTGAGCGACCATTCGGATTGAATAAAATACTAGGTCCATGGCCATCCAAAACGAACGGCAAAGCAGTGAAGGTGCTGCAACAGTTCTTCGAAGAAATGAAGATTTGTGACAAATGCTGAGCGGACAAAAGTATAAAGTGAGCGTGTCGTCTACGTGTTTGTTCTGCCCATATAACAGAACTTTTGCTCTCACCCATGTAGGACTATATATATGTATACACGCTATTGTTTTTTTTCATATTTTTATTTGTACCAAATAAGTTGAAAGGGGTAGCCATCGCCAAGTAACGGTAACGAAACACCATCGTTTATTTTCTATTTCAATAAAAAAAATGCGTGCCATGTAAATTGTACATGACTACGTGCTACGCTCATTGCGCGCTCGCGGCCGTTCCGCTAGATCCACAAACGCCAAATTTCGTATCACGAGATGGGAATAGACGGCGAAACTTAATGACGCGTCCAAACATGATAATCATGACATGGAAGTCATGTATGGCATAGTTTACGCCCAGCTCGTAACGTTCTGCAGATTTTAAAGTTACATATCAACCTTCCTCATTCGTGCTTCACATATCATCAATTCCCACTGTACGTGGGATCTGCCAAATGTGTCTGTACCAACCGCAAAACAAGTACATAATAAATAGAGTGAAATAAATATACACTACTAGAAAAAAGAAAAAGTGCACCAATTGCTTGAAACAGTCCTAAGCAAAGAAGTAACACAACACAACTGAACTCATGATATGACGTTATATAGCATGGTGTCAATAATGTTGGCTAAGGAAACAGATGCATCAATTTTTCAGTCAGGAATGCCATGTTCTGGAAAAGCATATGTA
Source organism: Rhipicephalus microplus (assembly GCF_043290135.1). Classification (NCBI taxonomy): domain Eukaryota; kingdom Metazoa; phylum Arthropoda; class Arachnida; order Ixodida; family Ixodidae; genus Rhipicephalus; species Rhipicephalus microplus. The sequence goes on from NC_134701.1 coordinate 30,388,161, forward strand.
GGCAATGTATTCCATTCGTTAATGGTTTGTAGAATGAAGCAGTGTTTTAAAACGTTAGTACGTGCGAAGTATGGTGTCAGATCATGATTGTGATTATGTCTGGTTTGCCCGGAAGAAGACGGAAACAGGTACTTATGAGGGTCGATAATAAACTGGTGATTTAGAAGCAGGAAAAGAAACTTGAGTCTGGCGATAGCTCTACGCTGTTTCAAAAGTGGAATGTTGTTTGTAGTCATAAGTGATGAAAGTGAATCAAGATTGTGATAGGCATTATAAATGAATCTTACGCCCTTTTCTGGACCTTTTCTAGTTTATAGTGTCTATTTAAAAATATTGTCACGGGCTAAGTAGATGCCTGAGGTATTCCCCGTAACAATATATGTCCCAGGCCACGCACGCGTACTCATGACGGGGTCGCATAAATACACTGTATGCTAGAAGATGAACTTGTGATGGCGCGTTTTTTAGTTTGTGTTTTAGAAACCATAGTTTTCTAGAGGCCGAGGAACAGCCGTCGTCAGTATGGTTCCTCCACGACAGTCGATTGGTAATCTTTAGTCCTAAGTATTTGAATTGTTCACTTCGATCAAGGGATTATTATTTAAAGTCTACGTCGACGTAAAAGGACTACTTTCATTTCAAATTCGCACAAAGACTCATTTACTATTGTTTAACTTCATCGACCAAGTATTGCACCAATCGAAGAGAGAATTTAGGTCATTCTGCAAGCACTCTTGGTCCCTTTCACTTTTAATTGGCTATTAAAGAATGCAATCATCTGCAAAAAGCTTTAGGCTTATGGCAGAGGTATCAACTGATGAAATGATATCATTTACCCATCTCGCCGCGAATATGTTTCCTTCCAGACAATCTCTCTCGCTCTCTGCTCTCTTGGCGAAGCAAGACGGTGCCACCATCTGTGAATGCTCCAGAGCAGTAATGCGGGCGAGAGCAGTTCTGCCTCGCGTGCTCTCACTTCAAGGTCCTGTCTGTGAGCGCGCGCCGCCGCTGCCCTGCGCGCCCGCCTTTCGGCATTTTTATTCATACGAGCACACACCGATGGCAGCGAGAATCGGCAACTACAAACCTGTATCGATATGGTTTTGATTATAAAACCATTGCTTTAGGAAACACCTGGCGTCTTTCGTTAAGCAGCTGGCGTCTTCTTTTTGTTTTGCTTTAGAAACATCTGGCGTCCTTTCATTTTGTTTTTAGAAAACATCTGGCGTCTTTCGTTTGTTTATTTCATCAATCAACGGCGTTTTGAACAATATTGTTTCATTGTCTATTCACGCACAGGAGAAATCTCACCAGGCACTACCTTGGAGGTAAACAATGGCTGCTACTGGGAATGAAAGACAGCAGAAGTCGGCTTTTAACACTTCTACTTCTATTAACGTTTCCTACTGGAACATGTCATTGGCTGCTAATGGGGAATGAGAGACAGAAGAATTCGGCTTTTAGTTAACGCGCTCGCTGCGAATTTTTTTATTATTCAACAACGCACAGGAGCAATCTCCCACCGGCACTACCTTGAAGGCCAAATCATAAAACTGGTTACACACTATGACTACGACTACGACTACGAGGGACGAACGGGTGCTGCTATAAGTAGCTTCGCCCCTAAAAAAACGAGCATACCCACCACTTCGACGCATCACACATTCAGTCTGACGCGTTACCGCTATACCAAACATGGAAGTTGAGGGCTTACTTTTCTTTTTATGGTATCTGTAATGCCGGCACCCAGTGTTCCCATTTTCACGTTTACAAACGCAGATTGAACCCTCTTCTTGCCCGCTATAACCTATCAGAACATAGTTATTTGTTATGTGCTGCCTAGTGCACAGAACGTCTACACGGTGTGTTTTGCCGCATGACATATGACAGTAATCACAGGTGTGTTGTGGCAATCGGACTGACTCGTTGGATGGTTAGTTTTACCTGTGATCAAAACATGGTGCATCTGAACTGTACACTGAACATTTTAGTTTTCGTCACCCGTATCAACATATCTGTCAATGTTTACGTTCCATGTATATTGATTGATATGTGGGGTTTAACGTCCCAAAACCACCATATGATTGTGAGTGACGCCGTAGCGGATGGTTCCGGAAATACCTTTCATGTATATGAGGCAGCGGTTCACTCTATAGCAGAACCAACCGCTAAGGTTACCGACGTACTCCACGTGCTGAGGTTGCTATGAAGATTGGGGGCATTCAATCATGAAGAATCTAATGCACGTTCAAACGTACTTTCGATCATAACTGACTCGAGAAGTTGTATATGCATCTTTGACTGCACAACTAAGAAGCTAAAACCGCCATGATTGGTCGTTATAGCGGCTACCTGCTACCGCTGAGGTGCGGCTTTAAGCGGACGAGCTCATATGGAAAAACTCACTGTTAAAGAAAGCATTTTTTATTATCAGGTTTATCTTAATAATGTCACATTGCGCTGTAAATGTTAAGTTCTTTCCGTCGAGACATAAACACTACGTTCGCGACACTTGATCACAAACTTCAGAGACAGTGCACGCGTGCTTGTTTCACAGATTTAGCGCGCCTGTCGCCTAACTATATCTCACACTGTAGATGAGTGGAAGACACAGAATCAAAGTATTCGATAAATTTTGCGCACTGCAACCTTAGATAAATTATCAAACTCTATACAAAATCACCCAGCACGCATACTTTTTTTGTCGTTGTTCTTGTTTTCTAATGTGTCACGCCTCTTTTCCCCGTGCGCTGGCAGGCAATGCACTCCGTGGCCAGTCAGTGCCTGTGGATGCGATGTAAGACGCTAGGCCTCACTGTGCAGTATTCCCAGTGCCTTTTGGTGCACTGGGTGACACTGCCCACGTTGTACGGTGTGTCCCAGTTCTTCCCGTGGTGCTCTGTAGTGTACTACAAGGGTACACTACTAAAGGGTTTCCACCATTGCCACCCAGTGTTCTGAGAGACAGCGGAAGGCACTAAAAATGCAGCTTTTTTTCTATATGGAAGTGTTGAAGTGTTTTCAGTGCAACCCGGTGTTCTGGAAGGAAGTGGGAGGCTCTGTAAACGCAGTTTTATATGTGTAGCATTTCTTCGCGTACTGCAGGCACTTTTAGAATCTATCTATCTATCTATCTATCTATCTATCTATCTATCTATCTATCTATCTATCTATCTATCTATCTATCTATCTATCTATCTATGTGTCTGTCTGTCTCTCTGTCTGTCTGTCTGTCTGTCTGTCTGTCTGTCTGTCTGTCTGTCTGTCTGTCTGTCTGTCTGTCTGTCTGTCTGTGTGTTTGTCTGTCTGTCCGTTCGTCCGTCCACGTACGTCTCAGTGTTTCCGAGGTCATACCTGCAGGTGGGTATATGCATGGTTGCGGGTATTTGGCCCCAGTGACTGAGAGAAAAAGAGAAACGACTTTAATCAAAACGGCATGCTTCAGAGGAATCATATCATCTCCCCTAGATGGCGCCTAGCTCCGCCATGGTGGTCTTGTGACTAAGGTACTCGGCTGCTCACCCGCAGGTTGCGGGATAGGATTCCGGCTGCGCCGGCTGCATTTCCGATGAAGGCGAGAATGCTGTAGGCTCGTGTGCTCAGATTTGGCCGTGCACGTTAAAGAACCTCAGGTGGTCGAAATTTCCGGAGCCCTCCACTATGGCGTTTCTGATAATGATATGGTTGTTTTGGGACATTAAACCCCACGTATCAATCAATAATATAGATGGAACCTATGAGTACTTGAGCACAAAGCCGAGTGCACGCATTCAGCCACCCAGCGCAGTGTTGCACCTGTCAGCTCCCCGAGCCCTGACGTGAAACTGCCGAATCTGCATGCCGCCCACCCACGTGCACAGCGCATCGCAACCCACACCAACCGTGTCGAACACTGAGCAGTGCGCAATCGCGGCGATGCGGTCTGCAGACGACAGGCACGGCGACTCCGGTGCAACAGCTGGTCCGGCGTCTGCTCGTCTCTCATCGATCCTCGTCGCCGCAACCGCCCTGGCCGATCATGAGAGGACTTCTCAACCCAAGGGCCCATCGCCATCCTGTGCTAATGAATTTGGTGGTGCGCGGCATCACGGAGGTGGATTTTTCAGAGCTAGTAACAGACGCTTTTGCTTCAGTCCTCCCTGCGAGCCTGTGCACGCCGGCACTCTCGGAGGCCACCGTACGGCTTTCTGCCGCCTACAACGACTAACGCGGCCGCTTCACAGCAACTCTACGCGCCTGTGCGAATCGAGTTCACTCAGCACGAACTTGCTCGTGTCCTCAACCACAGACGTCGCCACAGCAGGACCGAACGGCATAACACACATCATGCTGCGGAACCTCACTAGAGTTGCTGTATATGCTACCTGATACAGTACAGTCGAAACCCGCAATAACGAAATCGCTGGGGAAACCGAAAAATTTTGTTTTCGCGAGAATTTCGTTGCCGCGAGTATGAGACATAAAAACAGTGACACGGCCAGCGGAACGAAAATTCATTGCCAGAAGTCGGTCAACTTGCTTTGCCGATCCTTGTCATGCACAAACTTCAAAGCTCTAAACCTCGCTGATGACTAGCGCCATTTTTTGCTCGCCTCCTTTGCTAGCGCCATCTTTTGACCTCATCAGAACCGAGAGCGATTTATTATCAACTTCAGCGGGACCAAGCAAGTTGAAAACGATGCCTTTGAGCGAGTGCTATGTGAATGTTCATGGTGAGCAGCTGCCTTTCTATGACACTAACAGTGAGGTGACGGCGCGAATTATATGCATGTTGCTGGTAAAACGCTCATTTGCTGCGGCTTTCGTGTCTTCTCGTGGCTGTCGGCAAACTACCACCATGCTTTCGCGCGCATTTGTATATAGCATTCGGATTTCTATTGCTTCAGTGCCAAGTGTGCCTCGCTGCTTTCACTGTATTAGGAGGTCGGAGTGAAGAGACTAAACTAAAGTCTGGCCTGTTCAGTCCCTGGCACCATTTTAATGCGGTGTGTTCAGTTTCATAAGAGTTTCACTTTTGCCGACGTTTTCATCGGATGTTAACACGATCATATGGTAAGTACACTGACGCCGTTATTTTTGCTTCTTCTTTGAAAGTATATTCACGCGCACACAAAAAAAGTATTTTATGTGCACTTCTACCATGCATGTTTCTTGCAGCGCATGTTTTATTTCGGATATTATACACGTTTTATCACGCAGCGTGTTCACTGATTCGAATGTCAAGTATAGGTTGTTTTGACAGTTCGCTTAGTCGTCGTCATATCACACAATACCTACTAGGATCCCGCATGTTTTTTGTTACGCCGAGATTTTCTTCTGATAACCACGTCAACTTTTGCGATACCATCTATAATTATGTATCTGCCTTGCTTCTTTTTCCTATTCGTTTTCATAGCGGCAGATGTATATTGCCTGTGCTTGGGCGCCCGCAAGGACATAATATTTTACGCGCCAAAATCACCATATCATTAGAAGGGAGGCGCGCCGTGGTTTGAGACTCAGATTGATTCCGGCCACCTTAGGGTTTTTTTTTTTTAACGTGCCCCTAAATCTATTTGAAATATATATGGCGCGACAACAACGGACACAAGTTGCACACACACCGATCATCACTCCTTTTTTCATTGAGCGTCATATCACCGCACGCTTGAAATATGCAACACCAACAGGCCCCGTCTATCATTCGCGTACCAAAATCCAAGCGCACTGTTACTGCGTTTCGCTCTCGTGAAAATGTAGCTGGCGTATGCGGAAATCGAACCCATGACTTCGATCCTAGCATCACAACACTTCATCATGCTAACTTATTGGTGGGTGTTGCTTGCAAGACCTGTACGTACAAACGCTCAGCGCGAACCCGCAGCACAAATCTGTTTACACTGAGCGGCGACGAGAAGTCTACAGCCACCAGCTGAATAAAATACTTGCAGGGCTCACAGTGCGGTATTTTAAATGTATTGAGCTAGCAAGCTTCGCCGCTTTCACGCTACCAATGGTTGTCTCGGTAAGCCATAGCCCAAATCGCGAAATGTACAGCGGTTGTTTGTTTGCTGTTGTTTTTAGTTTACAAACACGCTTTTTTATTATGAGTGAGGCCATCGCGTTTCTTTCAGTTAATTAATAGTTTGTAGTACTGCGCACGACAAAAGGTTTCAAAGTAACGAGACCGCGGAGTATCGGCGAACACTTGACGCCTTTGCTTCTCGCTCTGCTTGCGTTGGGAACGGCAGTTTTCAGGTCTTCATCCAGTTCAAACTTTTGTAGCAGCTCACAATGCAGCAGTAGTGCATGCCAAAAACGAAGGAGTGCTGCCCATGGCGTGCACATGAACTGCTGCCCATGGCGTGCAAATCCTCTAAATAACATTTCCTTTCTCGAACACTCCCAGATATGCTTGCAAATAATGTACGTAAATTTCGGCGCTTAATTAACCCTTTACCAGATAACAGCATAGTTCTAGTAGATAATTTTGACAATCCAGTTCCTACTGACATGTGCGTCGATCTTCTTAATGACACATTTAAAAACAACTTTTCTCGAGTTGATAACGTCATCTAACCCCATGTGCAAAACTTCAATTATGTTGCCATGGCACCAATTTCCATTGATGATTCCGGTATCGCTAAACTCATAGATAACTTGCCCATTCACTCATCCCCTGGCCATGACAATATTGGTACCAAATTTCTGAAAAGCACCGTTACTTACAGTTCAGTGATACTAACAAAAATCTTTCAACAGTCGTTAGATACATCAACCATTCCTACACAACGGAAAATCGGGAGGGTGGTCCCAATCTTTAAGTCTGGTAATAAACACTCTCCGAAAAATTATAGCCCTATTTCGATGACAAGCACTTCCTGTAAATTATTAGAACATGTCATTTTCACCAACCTTATTAACTTCCTTGAATCGAATTATTTTTTACACCAGCACAACATGGTTTTCGCAAACATTTTTCATGCGAAACACAGCCTATATATTTCACTCACAAACTGCATCAGATTTTAGAGCGTTCTTCATGTGCTGATTGCATTTTTTTAGACTTCACTAAGGCTTTCGATAAAGTCTGTCACCAACTACAACTCTTCAAACTGAGCCTATAAAATATCGAAAATAGTTTACTCAAGTGGATTGAGTGTTTCTTGTTTAACCGTGTTCAATACGTTACTGCTAACAATCACAGTTCGTCATCTGCTGCGGTCCACTCAGGTGTACCGCAAGGGTCAGTTTTTGGTCCAATTTTGTTTCTTATTTATATTAATGACCTCACGTCTTCACTTTCTTCTAACATTCATCTTTTTGCAGATGACTGCGTCATTTTTCTTGACATAATCAGTAATAATGACAGTTTAAGCCTCCAATCTGATATTAATACAGTAGCAGCTTGGTGCAGCACATGGCGAACGGACTTAAACATCACTAAATGTAAGGTAATGCGCGTAACTAGATCTGCTAACACCCCACCAAAATACTACTTAAGTGACGTCCCGCTTGATACAGTCTCCTCGTATAAATACCTGGGCATTCTTATCACATCCAAGGAGGTTATACTAAATCTGCTGGAGTGGCGGTCCCGCATACCCGCCCATGTATCGAAGTGAAGCCGCGGCGGCCATATTGCTCAGGGCAGATGGGGCGGTGCCTGTTTTGAAGCGCCGTGATGCTTGCCGTGCGTTTCGTTATTGCTACAAAAGCACCTGTTTAATATTTTTAGTAGGCGAACGAACGTGGAAAAGACTTTAATGCACATCTGCTTTAATTTTTCTTGGACACTTGGCGCTTCAAGCGTGTAAAAAAAAAAGAACACGCCAGACCTGCAAGGAACGCGCAAAACAGTCACAGCGAAAGCTGGGAGAGTGGCCTTTCAGAGCCTTCTCTAAAAACTCTTTGGGATGCTAAAAGGGCACTGCTGGGTACCCACAGTGCCATAAATAATCATAAATTTTCTGTAGTAGGCCAGCATTCACTATGCTATCCTTCGCCATTCTTTGGAGAATCGTACGCGGTATTCGCTACACACTTCTTTGAAGTTTAGTGCATCTTTTTATGCAGTGGCTGATGACGATGAAGAGAGAGAGAGAGAGAGAGATAAAGATACAAGGAAAAGCAGGGAGGTTAACCAGATGCACATCCGGTTTGCTACCGTGCACTGGGGAAGGGATAAAGGGGAGAAAAGAGGTTGCAGAAAGATGAGAAGGTACACACAATCACGAGCACACTCGGGGAGCACACACAGTTTACAGGCGGTCGCTCAGGTTTGTTGACTTAAGGTAAAGTAGCAGTGCTTTAGTTGCTTTCTGCGCAACTGAGGCAGATGCCCAAGGTCCTAGTATCTTCTGCACACAAAATGGTCCGGGGTCAAGTCGATTCAAAACCATCCGTAGCTGGCATCGCTGTGTGTCGTAGCAAGTGCAGCTGCACAGGGCGTGTTCGATGGTCTCTTCATCTCCGCAGTAGTCGCAGGAGTGTCTGCCATACCGATGCGAAAGGAGTACACCTTTGTGAATGCAACACCCAACCAAAAGCGGCATAACAGTGTCGCATCGGAGCGGGAAAGTTGTGATGGTAGCTTTAGCTTGAGCGAAGGATCCAGTTCATAAAATTGACACCTTTGGAAGCTGGTAGACGACCAGAACGTGCGTGTGAGATCTCGAGCCAGCAGGTAAAGTTGTCTTGCTGCATCATTCCTTGCTAGATGAATCGGGACTACACGGGTTTCTTCATGGGCTGAGCGGGCTGCATCATCGGCTAATTGATTTCCGGTAATACCGATATGTCCAGGCAGCCATTGATATATAATATCATGCCCTCGTGCTAGAGGTTCATGATGCCAATGTCTTATTTCTTGTACCAGTTGGTCATGGCTCCTCCTACGCATGGCAGACTGCAAACTCTAAAGTGCTGCCTTCGAATCACAGAATATGACCCATTTTCCTGGACGTTCTTGAACGAGATATTGTAAAGCAGCCCTTATAGCAGCAAGCTCTGATGCCGTAGATGTAGTCATATGCGACAACTTGATTGTCATTTCTGCAGCCGGAACTACAGCGGCACCTGATGAGCTGCTGGATGAGACGGACCCATCAGTGAATATCTGCGTTCGGTCTAAGTACAACTCATGTAATAATAGCAGTGTTGCTTGCTTCAATGCTACTCTGGAGTGACTGCTTTTTTTTGATTCCCGGAATTTCTAGACGTACTTGCGGCTGGTCGAGGCACCACAAAGGTCATGCCGTTCTCGCAGCTGGCGTATATCCTGATGGAATGCTGTTTAGGTGCTTGGCTATGACGTCTGAAAACGTAGCACGTGGTCTTCCGGAAGGTAGAAGGGCCAAGTGGTGGTCGGGGACACGGCTAGCATGTCGAATGTGCGCTCTGAGGCAATCCACAACTATATATGTCCTGACCGGATGGTCTTTGGAAAGCATGATTGTGGCATAAGTAGAAGCGCATCGGGGCAGTCCTAGGCAGATACGCAGTGCCTGACCCTGCAAACTCTCCAATGAATGAGTATTCATGAAGAAATATGCGTGAAGTGGTTATGCACCACAGTTAATAGGTGATCAAGAACAAGTTTTTTTAATGGATGAAAGCGTTGGACGACCAAGTCGTCACGAAATTCGCATTGTGTGACGCCTCGCTGTTCCTTGATGGTCTAAAATGCTTTATTACTCATATTAATGCGACTCGTTTCCAGACATTAAGCCTGCCTAAAACCAGTTTAGAAACAAGTTCCAAGCGCTGGCGCGGCTGAGTGGTAGAATGCTGGGTTGGCACGCAGTGGACCCGGGTTGGACTCTCATTGTGTCATTGATATTCTTAACTTACCGAGTTTTTTTTTGTTCGATACTAATTACGAGTGGCGGCGGCGGCGGACACGGCTCTACGCATGACCCGTGTTCTGATCTCGTAACACCTTTCACTATAAAAAGAAAAAAAAACGTACTCAGGGATATCACACACACACACACACACACACACACATATATATATATATATATATATATATATATATATATATATATATATATATATATATATATATCATACAAAAACATAGAGCCTGCAAAAAATTATTCTTAGCGTCATTGTGCCCCCGGACGCCAAAAGAAAATCTATGAATGCAGTCGCATAGTCGCTAAAATATGGAAGAATAAGCGAATGAGCGAAGCATGCATACTTAAACATCGAAAGCTGAGCCCAGTGTCCGCTTCACACGATTCGCGCAGCCAAATACCACCCAAGAGCCCAACATCGTCGCCTCAAAATGTGATCCCAGACATGTTCAGAAGCGTCTTGTTCAATTAGAGGCATGATACGCAACATTACTAGCACTAAATCAACACGAAAGCCACGCACGCTAAAATGCGCCCATCCGTTTTCTGCCCTGATCAATATGGCGGTGTTGGCTTCAGCCGCGGAGCCTCTCCGCCACTCCAGTAGCTTTAATATAACCTCCTTGATCACATCTAACTTATCTAGGGGCACCCCACATCGCATACATTACTAATAATGCTAATCGCATGTTAGGCTACATACTTTGTAACTTTTCAAAATCACCTTCTTGACTAAAGCTTCTGTTGTACAAAACAGTGATACGTTCCAAACTTGAATATGCTACATCAGTGTGCGATACTTACTACAAAAACCTTGTTACTTCACATGAGCGCGTACAGAATAACTCCGCCCGTTTCCTACTTTCTAACTACAATCGCATCGCCAGTATCAGTTCAATGAAACCCAGCCTAGGTCTTCCTTCCCTTGCATCCCGTCGGAAAATATCTCGTTTGAGTACATTTCACACATTATTCCATCATCCCACCCTACTTAACTAATTATTCCTCAATCCTCTGTACATTGTTGTGCCACAGACATGTTCCTCGTTCGGGAGCACGTCTCACAAGATCGAGCCCTGTTTCGACGAACTGTCTCCCCTCCCCCCTCCCAGCGCCGCCTTCTGTGCAGGAGAACCGTGCAGTTCCGGGGATAACGTCGTTTCCTCCGCCGAACCACTTTGCAGTTCCGGGTATGGCTACGTCTCCCCCTCCGGGCCCGAGAACTGGTCTGAGAGAATGGGCCAAAGACGCTATTTAAGGCCGAGCCGGCCCCATGTTAGAAGATTTTTTTCCCCAGCCGACGTTGTCGTGCTGGCCGGCTCTGTACAAGCTACAACCTGCTACAGTAAACGCTCTTTTTGTTGCTGTTTTCCAAACGGATTGCCTCCCTGTTTCACCTTCGGGCTGAGGCTTCATCTAAGTCCGCTCGACGGCTCGCCGCTCTTCGCCACCGCTACCATCGCGACAGAGCAAATTCATAACAGTGGTTGGCAGCTTCGGGATACGATATCCTACGTTTGGCACGCTGGATCAGACCCCCGTCCTCAACGTTTTGCTGCTCTGGGACCCGCTACCCCAATCTCAACGGTTGAAAAGTTGGATCGGATCTCCGAGCACGAGGACGACCGCCGTGATAGCGTTTGGCTACGCTGCGATACGCTACCCTGTTCTTATCATTCGGCAAGCTGGGACAAGCAACCCCGGATCTCAACATTGGCAAGTTGAACCGGATCCCGGAAGGCCTGATACTGTTCGACGGCAGCCACGAGTTGGACCATCGTCGGCTACTTTGGTTGGGTGAGTGCCCAACGTTTACTGTTCATTTCGCCAGACCTCTCTAGCACAGGCAGATGTTAGGAGAGTGTTTTGTTTTGTTTTGTTGGTTATAATTTATTATTCACCTACTTTAAACCACGAGATTAGTTTTAAAGTACGGTGAATATCAGTAGTAGAGCATCACGAGGGACGAGATCGCGATGGAGCAGTACCTGGTGCAGGACCTCCTTGAAATTTGTGGAGCCATGGGTATTTCTGCCGGGCCCGCTAAAACAAGGGAAGCGATTCTCGAGGTGATGCGGGCAGAGAATGTGACAGCCGAGGAAGCTGACGAGTTTTGGGAGCTCGATTGTGAGCAAAAGCAGAAGGCCGAGCAAAGCCGCGAAGAGCTCGAAGCTCAAAGGCACGAAAAATGGAAGGCCGAGGAAAGTCGCAAAAGGAGAGAGCATGCTCTCAAAATTCAAGCACTTAAGTGGGAGCGAGCGAAACAGCAGCTCCACAACTTTCAGACAGGCGAAAACATCGCGCATTTTCCGGAGGATTTTGAAGTTGTCTGCTTTAATGTTGTTGTTAGCGGCGACCTTTGGGTGGAGAAGCTCGCCACGTTGTTGCCGCGCAAGATCGCGCATGTATTGAATTGTTTGCCCTCCGAGGAAGCAGGAGATTTTAGTCACGCTAGATATGGTTTGATTAAATATTTTTTTGTTTCAAGTCCTGCTGGAAGTCAGAGCGATAGTAACAGCGCTGAAGCAGGTGATAAGGCGCTAAAGGTAGACGCCCGCCGAAAAGAGCAAGAGGACGAGGCGCGTCGTAAAGCGCTGGAGGACGACGCGCGCAGTAAGGCGATGGAGGCCCGTCACGCAGCGCTTTAGGATGAGGAAAGTCGCGAGGCATCTGACGTTGAGACCCGTCACAAGGTGCAAGACACCGAAGTGCGTCAGAGAGATCCGGGCACTGAGGAGCCTCACGAAGAGTTAGGGGCGGAGGCCCATCAGAAACCTCGAGACGCAGAGGCGCATCGTAAAGCGATAGAGATGAGGCCGCATGGGCGCGCACGCGATCAGGACGAATCGCGTCAAAGAGAGCATGAGGCCGACTTCGAAGGCCAGAGAATTAGGGCTATCCACGACAGCGATAGACCCCCACAGATCAAAAGCTCTCTAGGCGTGTTGGTTGGCTTTGGAGGGATCGGGAATACCGTTCTGTCGCAAGCAGAGACAGCTAGCAACGGGCCCGAAGAAAGGCTAGCTAACCAGTCTAGAGTTTTGGCAGTGCCTGTCAAAGGCAGCGCACTTGAAATTAGGTTTGTCGAAACAGCCCCCATTCCTAGCCATTCTGTCAAAAGGAAGCGTCGACAAAAGCGTAGCGCGGAAGAGACGAGAGGCATCAAACATGTTAAAGCAGCTGTTAAGTGCTGTGACGTCTTCGTTCGATACGCCAGGTTCAGGGCTAGGCGTAGGATCGCGAAAGGGCCCTGCAGGAAATGTTTGAAGCTCAGACCATCACTGAGATGGAGATTAGGCGGGAAGCACGTCAACAAAGACCAAAATTCAAGGAAATTGAAACGCCAAAATCACCGCCTGGTCTCATCCTTTTCTCTCCCTTGTAGATGCAAGCAAGTGGGGAAACGTTGCGAGCGCTTGAGCTGTAACACAAGCGGTTGTTCCCCACCGTGGCGAAAGGGTCACTGGTCGAACGGGCGGCGTAAACGATGCAGTGCAGATGCCCCTTTCTTCGAGTTCAGCGGCTGCGGGTCAAAAGTCGCTGCTACTGAGTACGGCGAACAGGTTGATTCGTCGTCCTTTTGTCGAGACCGCAACCCCCAGAAGCTGTGGAGTGCGCGACTCCCCAGAGTTCGTCTGAGAGGAGCCCCGTCTTGCCATTACTATGAATGGACAATGTAATCAGCTTTGAAAATTGTTTTCTAGTTTGTCGTAAGCCATTCAGTAAGAAATGTGTTTGAATTTTTGTGTTTTACTTTCCTTCTCATTGGAGAAGCAGGCATTGGTATGTTTGTTTCATTATTTTGTTTTCATATTTTTCGAAAGGTAACAGTTAGTGTGTTTTATTTTGCGTAGAACGTTGCGTAAAAGCCCATGATTAACATACCATCTGCGTTTGGCATTACGTGTTAGTGCGCACATCAGAGTAGGTTAACTTTGTTTGTATAACGCACGCAAGTTTCATTCTTTCGTTCTTATTTCATTCTTATTTCATAAATTTTACTCTTATTGTCTTACTTTTCAAGCGTGTTTTATCTTGTTTTGATCATATTGGCTGCGCGCATTGAAAAGAGAGCTTGTAGGAGGGCGAACTTTGTTAAGTTGATAATATGACGCTTGCAGGCGACGCCAATGTTCGTGGTTCAGGATTGCTCGGTGTACTAAATTGTAGTTTCGGTGCTAAATTGAACAATCCTCAGAAGCTTCGATCATCCAGATTCTGCCTAAATTACAATTGAAAATCGCTTGAAAACAACAAAATTCTGTTTGGTTTAGCGGTGTCATGCACTGACAATTAGCTAAAGGAGTGTCAGCACTGTGTATTCCTCCCGAGATTCGTTGCTCGTGATGCTAATTGTTAGCCCAGCGTAATCTCGAGGAAACATTTGGTTCCTGCTGGTCTGGCGATTTGATCAGCATTTGGAGGGTGCTTGCTTTGGCCGGAGTGGTTCGCCTTTGTATTCGACTCCGTCGTTCCAGTGAACCTCTGCAGGCCTATGGAA